>NC_034175.2:10820553-10865553 GCF_002021735.2 Oncorhynchus kisutch | reverse complement strand
TGGTCAGGGCGTGAGTTGGGGTGGGCAGTTTATGTTTGTTTTTCTATGATTTGGGGATTTCTATGTTTCGGCCTAGTATGGTTCTCAATCAGAGGCAGGTGTCATTAGTTGTCTCTGATTGAGAATCATACTTAGGTAGCCTGAGTTTCACTGTGTGTTTGTGGGTGTTTGTTCCCGTGTCTGTGTTTTGCACCACACGGTACTGTTTTGGGTTTCGTTCATTCCACGTTTATTGTTTTTGTATTCAGTTGTTCATGTGTACATTTTCGCATTAAAAGAACCATGGACACTTACCACGCCGCATATTGGTCCTATGATCCTTTTAGCCTCTCCTCTTCGGAAGAGGAGGAGGAAATCCCTTACAACAATGTTTCAGAATTCGCAGGTAGTGCAGCATATTTAGGTTTAGGAGAAAGTAAATGCAAAACATTATTGAATTAAAACGATCAGTTACATTTTTTAGTTTTTCAGAAACTGTCAGGTACTGTACAGCACATGTCACTGCAAAAAGAAAACATTCTGCCAACACTTTCCAAGACATGAATCAAGTTCGCCATTGATATTTCATTTAGGTGTACTGTTTTGGCCTAATTCCAATACTTCCAATGTATACAGAAAATAAGGGTGTTATTGTCACCATAAAAGGTGAATGATAGGCTTTATTCTGTTATAATGCTTGTTCACACGCCCTCAGTTTTACATCAGGTCTGATTTATAATGGGAAACATGTGCAAGTATGGTGTGCTGGCGCACCAAAATAATGAGTTCATAAATCTCATTATTTTTGTGCATGTGCAGTCTTTTCAGAAATAGCGCAAGCAGATAATTAGTGTAAAATGGACACAAAGGTTATAAATGTGGCCCCAGGAGAGGATTTCTAATCTTACAGACTTAACCCTGACCTGACCCCTCTGTAAACCCTCACCTGACCACACATGAACAGACTCCAAGAGGCCTCCTTCTGGGAAGCCAGTTCTTGAAGAAGCGTAAACATGTTCTTTTTTGCAACAGTCTGAGAAATACACAAGAATATATACATATTTACAGTAATGGATGCTAGCCATGATACACACTCTAAACGCCATGGAAATGGAAATTCATAAATGTTTAGAGTGTTGTCTCTTGAGAGGGGTAAAAAATTAAACGTATGTCCTTTACGTTGTTTTTCACACTCTCTGTCCATTGTTAAAATCACATTGAGTCCAAAGAATTTCCTCTTTAAAAAAGGGCAGCAGTTGTTTTGGAAAACAAGCTTCTTGACTACAAGGGGCAAGGGTGCATGACTGGACGAAAGCACCGTGTGGCTATGGGTGAATTCATGCATTTTAGGAGCATGCAATGGAGAAAGAGAGTGAGAGAAATGGATGGAGAGACAGAGCGAGAGAGATAGGGAGAGAAAGAAAGAGTCACATTCTGGCAATATCCTCTCCACGGCAGAAGCAGAGGGGCTGTGAGACGGATCCCAGTGTGCTGCACTGATACGTGGGCTGAGAAGAGAGAGCAGAGCAGCCTCACCTCAGACCTCAGCTCTATTACTGTAGTAACAACCTACTGACAACTGGTGGCACTGATGTGCTGGTTATAACCCAGAGACAGGCACATCCTTATATCCAGCTATGTATGAGCACAGTACAGCAGATACTAGCATACAAACACACAAACACATATAGATATGCCCACACACACACACGTGAACCACACACACACACACAGACACACACAGACACACAGACACACACACACACACACACACACACACACACACACACACACACACACACACACACACACACACACACACACACACACACACACACACACACACACACACATAGAGCCCAGGCGTGTCAGAGAGATAAAGCCAGAGACAGGGACTAAGGCTGGGTCTCCTCCAGCAGCCCAGGCGGTGCAGTCTCCTCTCCAAGCAGCCGTGACAGCACCAAGATTTAGGGGATGGTGGGCACAAAGCAGGACACTAGGCTCATTCAGTGAAGACCGCTGGTGCCACCCCAGAGAGAGGGAGGGAGGGAGGGAGGGATACATCCCTCTTAACCCCTCGTCTACCAGCAGCAGACAGCATACACTACACAAGGGACCTTTTATAGGACACATCCCCAGTGAATATTGTAGCTCTGGCAACATTTTATTTGACGGGTACCTACTATACATAAGGCCTTCATAACACATTCATAAAACATACATAATGCATTTATAGTATTGAAATGCTGAGTCCTTCTCAGCCTGCTGTGTGGACTGGAGACATGGAACCACTCTCACTCTTCATAGATGGAGACAGTAATTTGCCAGTGAATGTTAAAAGTTCTTCCTTTGAAATTATGTGACTATAAGGTTATAGGTTCACAATGAAAATGCCATTGTGTTACTGCTGTACCTCCTACTAACAGCAGGAGGGAGAAAGAAACAGAGAAAGAGAGAGTGCTGAAGGTACAATATATAATCTACAGTTGAATAACTAAAAACATTCATTTTTGGGAGAGTGGACACAGTTGAATGGATACGGCTCACCCCAAACACCTTACACACACACACACACACACACACACACACACACACACACACACACACACACACACACACACACACACACACACACACACACACACCTGCCTATCTTTTCCCTCCATATCCCTTTAGTCAGAACCACAGTGTGTTTTCCCTCTGACAGACTCCATCCCTCAGATGAGAACCTAGACACACACAGACCAGCCATGGACACACACATGAAATCAATGGCAGGATCCACTCCTGGACAGAAGTGTTATTGCCTGGTGGGAGCTGAAGGAATGAGGAGCTGGATTTTTGTTCTACTTCACTCTGGGCTGTTCAGAGTAAAAGACAAAATGGAGGATTGCGTGTGTGTCTAGCATGTTTGTGTGTTCAGCGTGTGTTTGTGTGTCCAGTGTGTGTGTGTGTCCAGCACGTGTGTGTGTTTTTCCAGCTTGTATTTATGTGTGTGTCCAGCATGTTTGTCTGTCCAGCGTGTGTGTGTGTGTCCAGCGTGTGTGTGTCCAGCATATATGTGTGTTTGTCCAGCATCCATGTGTGTGTGTGTCCAGTGTGTGTGTGTCCAATGAGTTTGTCCAATGCATGTGTCCAGTATGTGTCTGGGTGTGTGTGTGTCCAGCCAGCATCAGTCAGTCCCAGCAGGGAGGGCGTTAGAGAAGTTAGCCGTTTCACCTCCCGGTGAACTCCTCTGTTCAGACATGATTGGCTACTGCATCACTGATCCCGGCATCACTGACCTCATCTAACGTGATTACAGCACCAGGGCAACGTTTAGACAATGCTGTCAAAAAGGTCAAGTATGTCTTTCCAATCCACTGGTAGCCGGTACATTACTCATGGCGTCACTACACCCATTACACAAGGAAACACATGTGTCCCCGATGTGTCCGTTAAGGAAATTGCTGTGTTGAATGCAATTGACAAAATAACAGACGTTATTACCACTATCGAGGCCAAGAAGTCATTGACGTTATATATGACAACACGTCATAGAGGTTTAGGGATACTTGAGTGTTGAAAAAGGTTCAATGATATTGTGAAACATGCCCTGCTGGGGAGCATGAACGAGAACCATGATACAACATACTGTACTGTCACACACTGATCTGTTTCACCTGTCTGTGTGCTAGTCTCCACCCCCCTCCAGATGTCGCCCATCTTCCCCATTATCCCCTGTGTATTTCTCCGTTTGCCAGTTCATGTTGTTTGTCAAGTCAAGCAGCGTTTTTTGTATCAGCTCCTGTTTTTCCCCAGTCTCTCTTTTCTCGTACTCCTGGTTTTGACCTTTGCCTGTCCTGACTCTGAGCCCACCTGCCTGACCACTCTGCCTGCCCCTGACCCTGAGCCTGCCTGCCATCCTGTACCTTTCCCCCGCCTACCAACCTCTGCCTGACCTGACCCTGAGCCTGCCTGCCTTCCGTCCTGTACCTTTCCCCCACCTCTGGATTACCAACCTCTGCCTGACCTGACCCTGAACCTGCCTGCCATCCTGTACCTTTCCCCCACCTCTGAATTACCAACCTCTGCCTGACCTGACCCTGAACCTGCCTGCCGTCCTGTACCTTTCCCCCACCTCTGTATTACCAACCTCTGCCTGACCTGACCCTGAACCTGCCTGCCGTCCTGTACCTTTCCCCCACCTCTGGGTTACCAACCTCTGCCTGACCTGACACTGAGCCTGCCTGCCGTCCTGTACCTTTGCCCCTGTTGCTGTAATAAACATTGTTACTTCGACACAGTCTGCATCTGGGTCTTACCTTTATCCTGATACTGTATATCAACTATGAAATTGTTGTTGTGTTGAACACCTATACACCTATAACAGTGCAGTAGCCTATGGATAATGTTATTACACCCATCAATTGACAGTGTGTCAAATTCCCTCTTGGTTTTCACCGTCCAGACAACTGAATCCAGTACGGAGACAGACAGCTAGGTTATTGGCAGAGCAGCTGGTATGTTGGCTTTTCCCCCCTGGAGGTAGCGTGCGTATCATCCTGAAACAAACATCTCACCTTTGTACAAACAACCCACCGTGCCTTCCTGCATCCCAGCCTCCCTGCCTCAGGCATCAAATCCTATTAAAGAGAGTTTTTAAGTTAGCCTGTGGGGAGGCTGGGAGGAGCCAGAGGGGGAGGCAGGGTAAGGCAGGAGGGAGGCAGTTGGAGACGGGTACATCACTGCAAGTTCTACATTTAATTGTTGATATTTCATCTTCAAAGGCTAAATGAATGTAGAGTGGTCCACATAGAAACAGAATTACACATCATGGCACATTGACTTGAATGTGGATGTCTTTTCTGGAAATGATATTTCTACGGTGGTACATGCTCTGTCTATACATTCTTTATCTGTGTGATTTGTGAAACGATTTGTGAAATTACTATACATAGTCAGCTGCCCTATTGTTTATGCAATTTCATGGCTTGATTATGTTGGAATGATGAGATTTATAGTACATTGTACGCAGCGGTAATTTCTCATCACACAAGTCATATGGTATAATTGAGCACAGTGGAAATCATTGATTCATGACTAGAGACACGGTTACCACAATAATTTGATTTCAATTGCTCATCATCATTTTGTTGAAGCCATTATCTTTCTGCTTATGGCTCTGTTTCTGACATTGCTTTATGCCTGTTGCTTATTTTATCATTCAATCAATCAACCAACCAACCAATCATCCAATCATCCAATCGACCAATCAACCAATCGACCAATCAATCCAGCAACCAATCAATCAATCAACCCAGCAACCCAGCAACCAATCAACACATCAACACATCAACAAATCAACCAATCAATCAACCACATTCATTCATAAAGTCCTATTTACATCATGAGTTGTCAGGTCTACAATACTGAAAGACAGTAAATGTTTAACTTGTTGAAGTCAAACAATGGAAGTCTGACTTAGTAGTCAAGTACTAAGTACTTGTTATTTATTGATGAAACCAACACGTTAGCATGTTGCCCTCATCAGTATTCATCAGCTTTAACAGACAGACTTAGACTGCATTTAGACAGTCAGCCCAATGCTGATCTTCTTTCCACTAATTGGTATTTTGACCAATCAGATCAGCTCTGAAAAATATCTGACGTGAAAAGGTCTTATGTGATCGGTCAAAATACCAACTAGTGAAAAAAAGATCCGTATTGGGCTACCATGTCTAAACGCAGCCTTAGTGGCAGACTGTGATTGTGCAGCCAGTCCCCTCAGCAGACCAACAACATCACAGCTACGTTATTGTTGTTTTCTCATCTCATCAATTCCCCCCATGAATGACTGAGTGCATTTGTCAATGTGCGCTGTAAAACCAGTCATAGTGTCTCCGTTTCAGGACTGACACATTGATAGATTGATGCTATTTGTTCGCTGTGTTTCACTGTTCATTCTTTTAACTGCATTGATTTTCTTCCCCCTGACCCCCTCCTGGTGCTATCTTTAAGGGGGTTATGGGTAATATATATTTTTTAAAGCAAACAGTTTCTGATTATGCTCAGAGGAATGCAGTTATTTACAACTTAAATGAAATGAGTGAAAATGAAAGTAAAGTGACCAACTGGGTTTGAACTCCTGCGTGTTATGTGTTATCACGCTGGACTAAAGCCTAGGGCATTAGGCACAGGGAGCTAATGCAAGTCTTCAGGTCCCAAGCAGCTCTGTTACACAAACATGCAGCTGATGTCTTGGTCTGTCACTGTTGTTGTTTGTTGGCTTCAACTTCACATAAAAACATAATCAACCTTCAATTGAATGTTTAACTACAAAGTACATGTGTTTCTAGGCCGACCACAGGCAGGTTTCCTGAGACTATCATAGTCCTCAGAGGGATTGGCAGTTTAATTCACTTCATATCTCTGTATACACGTACAGCCTCATACCAGCACCAGGTGGCTGTCTTCCAATGCACAGAATACTGGGTGAGGGGTGAGCTGGGTCTGGGTGAGTACACACATAGTTAGAGATAGCCTTTAGGGGAAGGAGATGAGGTGATACAGTGCCTTGCGAAAGTATTCGTCCCCCTTGAACTTTGCGACCTTTTGCCACATTTCAGGCTTCAAACATAAAGATATAAAACTGTATTTTTTTGTGAAGAATCAACAACAAGTGGGACACAATCATGACGTGGAACGACATTTATTGGATATTTCAAACTTTTTTAACAAATCAAAAACTGAAGAATTGGGCGTGCAAAATTATTCAGCCCCTTTACTTTCATTGCAGCAAACTCTCTCCAGAAGTTCAGTGAGGATCTCTGAATGATCCAATGTTGACCTAAATGACTAATGATGATAAATACAATCCACCGGTGTGTAATCAAGTCTCCGTATAAATGCACCTGCACTGTGATAGTTAAAAGCGCAGAGAGCATCATTAAGAACAAGGAACACACCAGGCAGGTCCGAGATACGGTTGTGAAGAAGTTTAAAGCCGGATTTGGATACAAAAAGATTTCCCAAGCTTTAAACATCCCAAAGAGCACTGTGCAAGCGATAATATTGAAATGGAAGGAGTATCAGACCACTGCAAATCTACCAAGACCTGGCCACCCCTCTAAACTTTCAGCTCATACAAGGAGAAGACTGATCAGAGATGCAGCCAAGAGGCCCATGATCACTCTGGATGAATTGCAGAGATCTACAGCTGAGGTGGGAGACTCTGTCCATAGGACAACAATCAGTCGTATATTGCACAAATATGGCCTTTATGGAAGAGTGGCAAGAAGAAAGCCATTTCTTAAAGATATCCATAAAAAGTGTCATTTAAAGTTTGCCACAAGCCACCTGGGAGACACACCAAACATGTGGAAGAAGGTGCTCTGGTCAGATGAAACCAAAATTGAACTTTTCGGCAACAATGCAAAACGTTATGTTTGGCGTAAAAGCAACACAGCTCATCACCCTGAACACACCATCCCCACTGTCAAACATGGTGGTGGCAGCATCATGGTTTGGGCCTGCTTTTCTTCAGCAGGGACAGGGAAGATGGTTAAAATTGATGGGAAGATGGATGGAGCCAAATACAGGACCATTCTGGAAGAAAACCTGATGGAGTCTGCAAAAGACCTGAGACTGGGACGGAGATTTGTCTTCCAACAAGACAATGATCCAAAACATAAAGCAAAATCTACAATGGAATGGTTCAAAAATAAACATATCCAGGTGTTAGAATGGCCAAGTCAATGTCCAGACCTGAATCCAATCGAGAATCTGTGGAAAGAACTGAAAACTGCTGTTCACAAATGCTCTCCATCCAACCTCACTGAGCTCGAGCTGTTTTGCAAGGAGGAATGGGAAAAAATTTCAGTCTCTCGATGTGCAAAACTGATAGAGACATACCCCAAGCGACTTACAGCTGTAATCGCAGAAAAAGGTGGCGCTACAAAGTATTAATTTAAGGGGGCTGAATAATTTTGCACTCCCAATTTTTCAGTTTTTGATTTGTTAAAAAAGTTTGAAATATCCAATAAATGTCGTTCCACTTCATGATTGTGTCCCACTTGTTGTTGATTCTTCACAAAAAAATACAGTTTTATATCTTTATGTTTGAAGCTACATGGGATGGGGATGAGGTGATGTAACTGATTAGCATCCCCACTGTGGGCTGAGACCAAGGGTCAAAGGTCATAGAGACAAGGGCTAGGTATCCGCTCTCAGGGACCGAGAGCAATGGAAACTCTGTGCCTCAATGTCCATCACACGATATTGCCTCATCTCCTCGCCCCACCTCCATACTCTAGCCCTCAACACATTGCTCACAAGGAGGATAAAAAACATCCCTGTAATTAAACCAGACTGTGCTTTCAGTTAAATATTGTGCAGGTTAATTAGGGAAATGATCTATAAAGAAAATGCCCTCTTTACAGATGTTCTGGCTAAGCCTTTGTGTTAGTGAGAGAGTGTGAAAGGGGAGGAGAAGAGGAGGGTGAATCTAAAGGCTTGGTCATCCATTGCTCCAATGTAATTTCCTCCCATAGTCCAGTATAGCCATTTTCATTAAAGGCTGAATTGAAAGTGTAATGCAATTAAGGGACAGGCTGTTTCTCAGCACCCACTGTGTAGCCTGAGGTCTGTGTGTGTGTGTGTGTGTGTGTGTGTGTGTGTGTGTGTGTGTGTGTGTGTGTGTGTGTGTGTGTGTGTGTGTGTGTGTGTGTGTGTGTGTGTGTGTGTGTGTGTGTGTGTGTGCGTGCGTGCGTGTGCGTGTGTGTGTGTGTTGGGGTGACAGGCTATCACCTCTCTCCGACTCCATGTGCCAACCCAGAAGATGCCCTTGGCCTTTGTTGTTTGGTAGGTGGACAGCTCTGTCAAAGGGAGGAGTCCAACAGAGTGAGAGTAGTGATAGTATTGTTAGTGTGATAGTAGTGAGAGTAGTGAGAGTGGTTAGTAGTGAGAATAGTGAGAGTAGTGAGAGTGGTGATAGTAGTGAGAGTAGTGAGAATAGTGAGAGTAGTGAGAATAGTGAGAATAATGAGAGTAGTGAGAATAGGGATAGTAGTGAGAATAGTGAGAGTAGTGATAGTAGTGATAGTACTGAGAATAGTAATAGTAGTGAGAATAGTGATAGTAGTGAGAGTAGTGAGAGTAGTGATAGTAGTGAGAATAGTGAGAATAGTGATAGTAGTGATAGTAGTGAGAGTAGTGAGTAGTGAGAGTAGTGAGAATAGTGAGAGTACTGAGAGTAGTGAGAATAGTCAGAATAGTGAGAGTAGTGATAGTGGTGAGAGTAGTGAGAGTGGTTAGTAGTGAGAATAGTGAGAATAGTGAGATTAGTGATAGTAGTGTGAATTGTGTGAATTGTGAGAGTGGTTATAATAGTGATAGTAGTGAGAATAGTGATAGTAGTGAGAATAGTGAGACTAGTGAGAGTAGTGAGAGTAGTGAGAGTAGTGAGAGTGGTTATAGTAGTGATAGTAGTGAGAGTAGTGAGAGTGGTTATAGTAGTGAGAATAGTGATAGTAGTGAGAGTAGTGATAGTAGTGACCTCCAGGGCAGGTTAGCTAAAATCGTCCCTTTCCTAAATTAGCCATGGACAGAGATAATGATTTGGACTTACTTAGTTCTCCGTACTGGCCAATAATTATAACAGCAATTCTGATCAGACCATAAATGTATACCTTGTCCCTCTAACCTGAGTGGATTGAAATTCAATATGTACCTAGATGTAGTAAGCTAATGATAAATAGCTGGCTAATTGTTGCCTATGAAAGAAAGTTAGACAAGCGAGCAAGCATTTTAGCCAGGTAGCCTAGGAAAACAAAAACTCATAGTGTGTATTGTATGGAAGAGTCAAATCAAATCAAATCAAATGTATTTATATAGCCCTTCGTACATCAGCTGATATCTCAAAGTGCTGTACGGAAACCCAGCCTAAAACCCCAAACAGCAAGCAATGCAGGTGTAGTAGCACGGTGGCTAGGAAAAACTCCCTAGAAAGGCCAAAGTCTAGGAAGAAACCTAGAGAGGAACCAGGCTATGTGGGGTGGCCAGTCCTCTTCTGGCTGTGCCGGGTGGAGATTATATCAGAACATGGCCAAGATGTTCAAATGTTCATAAATGACCAGCATGGTCAAATAATAATAATCACAGGCAGAACAGTTGAAACTGGAGCAGCAGCATGGCCAGGTGGACTGGGGACAGCAAGGAGTCATCATGTCAGGTAGTCCTGAGGCATGGTCTTAGGGCTCAGGTCCTCCGAGAGAGAGAAAGAAAGAGAGAAAGAGAGAATTAGAGAGAGCATACTTAAATTCACACAGGACACCGGATACGACAGGAGAAGTACTCCAGATATAACAAACTGACCCTAGCCCCCGACACATAAACTACTGCAGCATAAATACTGGAGGCTGAGACAGGAGGGGTCAGGAGACACTGTGGCCCCATCCGATGACACCCCCGGACAGGGCCAAACAGGAAGGATATAACCCCACCCACTTTGCCAAAGCACAGCCCCCACACCACTAGAGGGATATCTTCAACCACCAACTTACCATCCTGAGACAAGGCCGAGTATAGCCCACAAAGATCTCCGCCACGGGTCATAGACCATTTCACCAACATGAAAGAGAGGAGGATGGCATTGAAGTTTCTCTACAAGTAGCGTGAGCCAACATGTTTTTTTCTACTTACACACACACACACACACACACACACACACACATAAATCAGTACCATGGACAGCCACATGATATTTAGCTTAATTTGATTGTACTAAATTGTTTTGGGTATATTTTAGTAGTCACTGTATTAGCATAGGTGATTTGATGATGTTGAAATGTCAAAGTTGAAATGGTGCTGGAAAAATGGAGGCAGCTCCTGTATTCTTTGTGACTTGTGGTAACTCTCAGTGGTTCTTAATCAATAGTTGTTTAGTGGTCTGAAAATGTGGGAAACATTACCCTGCTTGACCATGCTGTAGGTCATGTAACTGTTTGTTAAATACAATATGCTTTGTGGACTTCACCGGACAGTTACTCTCCGGTTTTGTCATGAACCAAAGGTGTGGTTGAATTTAGTCTGCCGCTGTCTATTCTTATTGTCTGAACTAACAGGTTATAGACCAAACAAGGCAATTATCACAACATGTAGGTTGTAATATGACTTTTTTTCTCCTGGCTTGGCTTCCCCAGTGATCTAACCACACACTACTACTACTGTAGCTCCGATGTAAAAGAAAGTTGACTACCGGATGGAGCCAAAGACCATTCATATGGATCCTTTAAGAATGTTCATATGTTCTCATATACACAACTACACAATTACAATGTCTAAAAAGTGCTGAAGGGAGGAGCACAACTGTTCTGCCAAACATTTCAGTTTAGCCTGTGTAGGGAGGTACTGGCTTGATCTGGGATGTGATCGGTTCACATGCAGCTACTGAAGGCTACACTTCATAGAGGAGTCTCTCTGGGGAATGTCAGTTAAATGACTGCATTTTAATGAGTTATCCCTCTACCTACCACCGCTTTATATCTTGCCATAGGAAAGAGTGTATCCTGGCAACAACAAAGACTCTATAAAGGTTATGCCTGACACAAAGGAGTGAATCACTCACATAAATTGTACTGTCAATATCACTGCAGAGATACGGTCAGAGTAGGAGCCACCTTGCATTATAAATGCTATAAAGCATCCTGTAGCTATCAGCTGACACTTCCCCCTGGTGTATAACAAAACATGCCTTATTTGAGCATTTCATTGAATTGAATTTTACTGCACATTATGTTAATAGTGACTCGAGCGGGAAGTATTTCAGCCCCTTCTTAAAGTGATGATGCAACACGGTTGTCATTGTATCACTATAGAAGGTGCAACACATTGAGGATAGGGGTTGATGAGGCAGGCAACACCTCACATTGTAAAGTGCATTAGGGTCCACATAAACATAATGGATTAGTATCATTAACTGTTATCTAGAGGCTTTATTCACGAGCAGGGTTGAACTCTTACCCGTGATAACCTTTGCCCTTTTGGATTTTCCATTCTCATTGACCTTTGCCTATGTGAATGACCTTTGAAATGTGCACCAATCCAGTAGTTTGTAAGCAGGGCACATCCCAGAGTATCAGTGTGATATCAAGCCAGTCTGTATGGGAGATCCTCCTCACTCTGGACTGTGACCTTTAGCTAAAGTTTGAATATGATCTCAGACCAGTCCCAACCACAACCCTCCAACAACAAACCTGTTTACAATTCCTAATAGCATCTGATGTCAGATTAGTCCTAACCCTAAACCCCAACCACCAAACCTGTTTACAGTGCCTCTCAGCATCTGATCTCAGTCCCAACCAATGATTAGTATACACAGTGCCTTGCTAAAGTATTCATCCCCCTTGGAGTTTTTCCTATTTTGTTGCATTACAGCCTGTCATTTAAATGAATGTTTATTTGGATTCCATGTAATGGACATACACAAAATAGTCCAAATTGGTGAAGTGAAATTAAAATAATTACTTGTTTCAAAAAATAAAAATAAATGTCAAACGGAAAAGTGGTGCGTGCATAGGTATTCACCCCTTTTGCTATGAAGCCACCAAATAAGATCTGGTGCAACCAATTGCCTCCAGAAGTCACATAATTAGTTAAATAAAGTCCACCTGTGTGCAATCTAAGTGTCACATGACTTGTCACATGATCTCAGTATATATACACCTGTTCTGAAAGGTCCCAGAGTCTGCAACACCACTAAGCAAGGGGCACCACCAAGCAAGTGGCACCATGAAGACCAAGGAGCTCTCTAAACAGGTCAGGGACAAAGTTGTGGAGAAGTACAGATCAGGGTTGGGTTCTAAAAATATATCAGAAACTTTGAACATCCCACGGAGCACCATTAAATCCATGATTAAAAAATGGAAAGAATATGGCACCACAACAAACCTGCCAAGACAGGGCCGCCCACCAAAACTCATGGACCAGGCAAGGAGGGCATTAATCAGAGAGGCAGCAAAGAGACCGAAGATAACCCTGAAGGAGCTGCAAAGCTCCACAGCGGAGATTGGGGTATCTGTCCATTGGACCACTTTAAGCCATACACTCCAGAGAGCTGGGCTTTACAGAAGAGTGGCCAGAAAAAAAGCCATTGCTTAAAGAAAAAAATAAGCAA
The DNA here is from genome assembly GCF_002021735.2 of Oncorhynchus kisutch. Classification (NCBI taxonomy): domain Eukaryota; kingdom Metazoa; phylum Chordata; class Actinopteri; order Salmoniformes; family Salmonidae; genus Oncorhynchus; species Oncorhynchus kisutch. Next base: position 10,852,421 of record NC_034175.2, on the reverse strand, counting down.
ACATGTTTGGTGTTCACCAAAAGGCATGTGGGAGACTCCCCAAACATATGGAACATGGTACTCTGGTCAGATGAGACTAAAATGTTGCTTTTTGGCCATCATGGAAAACACTATGTCTGGTGCAAACCCAACACCTCTCATCACCCCGAGAACTCTCATCCCCACAGTGAAGCATGGTGGTGGCAGCGGCGTGCTGTGGGGATATTTTTCTTCGACAGGGACTGGGAAACTGGTCAGAATTGAAGGAATGAGGATGGCGCTAAATACAGGGAAATTCTTGAGGGAAACCTGTTTCAGTCTTCCAGAGTTTTGAGACTGGGACAGAGGTTCACCTTCCAGCAGGACAATGACCCGAAGCATACTGCTAAAGCAACACTTGAGTGGTTTAAGAGGAAACATTTCAATGTCTTGGAATGGCCTAGTCAAAGCCCAGACCTCAATCCAATTGAGAATCTGTGACATGAATGAAAGATTACTGTACACCAGCGGAACCCATCCAACTTGAAGGAGCTTGAGCAGTTTTGCCTTGAGGAATGGGAAGAAATCCCGTGGCTAGATGTGCCAAGCTTATAGAGACATACCCCAAGAGACATGCAGTTGTAATTGCTGGAAAAGGTGGCCCTACAAAGTATTGACTAGTGAATAGTTATGCACACTCAAGTTTTCTGTTTCTTTTGTCTTATTGCTTGTTTGTTTCACCCCCCAAAATTTTTTGCATCTTCAAAGTGGTAGGCATGTTGTGTAAATCATGTGATACAAACCCCCCAAAAATACATTTTAATTCCAGGTTGTAAGGCAACTTAATAGGAAAAATGCCACTGTACACTAGATGACTGACAGATGCTGTTTTGAAGCCAATGCACCTCCATCTTGAGAGACGAAGGTCAAAAGTCATGCGAAACACAACCCAACCAAGCCACACTGCTTCTTAACAAAGCGCACATCCAACCCGGAAGCCAGCCGCACCAATGTGTCCGAGGAAACAACGTGCACCTGGCGACCTGGTTAGCATGCACTGCCCGCTACAGGAGTCACTAGTGCGCGATGAGACAAGGATATCCCTACCAGCCAAACCCTCCCTAACCCGGACGACGCTAGGCCAATTGTGCGTCACCCCATGGACCTCCCGGTCGCGACAGAGCCTGGGCTCGAACCCAGAGTCTCTCGTGGCACAGCTAGCACTGCGATGCAGTGCCCTAGACCACTGCCCCACCCAGGAGGCCTGCTGTGGTCATTCTGTGGTAATTATGTGCTAAGTGCTGTAGTCAGTGCTATCCAGTCTGTGTTCAGAAGTGCTAAATATAATTCTGATTTTAATAGCTCTAAATCTGACCTCAGGGTGAATATTCTTTAAAAAGGTTCTCTTTCACATTGAGGCAATTGAACTAAGGCTAAGACAGTCAGTTCATCTCCACAAAAAGTATTATCATAATAGATTTTTTTTTTCTGTATTCATGGTTAACAAATAAATTGGCAGATTCTTTTTAATTTTTTAACATCTGAGATAATTCTCTACAACAAATAATGGCTTTTGTGAACATCGCCAACAATTTGATACCATTTCTCATTGTGGTGAAGTTAATTTGAATTCTAATTGAGTGATAGTTTTTGCTTCATAGTGAAACAAGGAGAGTGTGGCAAATAATTGCAATGAATCAAATCTTCCCTTTTAATTGAAGGAAGGAGAAGTTTAAATTAATACTTCAGAGAGATGACCGTGGTACAAATCTCAAGTTCTCTTACAAATAGAAAGCACTGTTCTTCTCTGGCTCTTTGAAAAACATCTGACATAGTGCTCAAGCTAGACTTAAAGGGATAGCTCAGAGGAAGTAAACAGATATTGAAATAAGTCATTTTGCTTTAAAAGCTAGTCTGTGAAATAAGTACACCCCTTTCATCTCAATTAATTCCCTCCTTGTTGCCAACGAATTACGGTGGAACTGTGCTTATAACACGTTTATGTAAACTTTATTACCTATACATTTCTTCTCATTTTTTCTCATTTATGAGGAAAACATCTGACGTTATATAAAATACAATTGACATGTTTTTCCCACCTCTATTCTTCTCTTGAAAAGCTGTGTTTGCACACCTACATCTCTCTCACACACATACATACTGTACACGTCCCACAGTCTCCTCATCCCGGACACTTGAGGTCCATCCTCAGACTGTACCTGTCTTGTTTAACAATGTTTTGTCTATCTGTCTAGACACTGTGCTCTTCCAGGGCTATAAAATCCTCCTCAGGACATGAATGGTGAACAGTGGTGGTCTTTCTCTAGCTTTTTTGGGAGCCTTTGTTCGCTGTGGCACATCTGAAATCTCGATAGGTTGTCTCTGTCATGCTGACCCACTATGGATTAGTCAGAAACCCCTGCCGTTGCCTCTGTCATGCTGAACCCTATGGATTAGTCAGAAACCCCTGCCGTCCACATAAAAGAGACTCTTCCTTCCAGCCAGAATCTATAAAGGCTGCGGCTGTGACACCACAAATGATGTGGCCAGATTGATGATATTTCTTCTTCTTATTTACCACAGAATAACAAGGTCAGCCCTCAGTAAAAAGGAAGGATTTGATTTACAGTCGGATGATACAACCCTTTTAGCTCCCTCCATGGCTAGAGTTTAGTCGACATGCTACTAACAAAAATAAGGTCACACATGAGAGAGAAAGGGGGACATTTTTGACAGACAGATTTGATCAGTAAAGCAATTGAACCAAGAATTATATTTTACCTTTCTTTAACTAGGCAAGTCAGTTAAGAACAAATTTTTATTTTCAATGACAGCCTAGGAACAGTGGGTTAACTGCCTGTTCAGGGGATGAACAACAGATTAGTACCTTGTCAGCTCGGGGGTTTGAACTTGCAACCTTCCGGTTACTAGTCCAACGCTCTAACCACTAGGCTACCCTGCCGCCCCAAACTTTGCATGGTTAAACAAAACTTTGCAATTATACTTTACTCTAATAATTCCCTCTCATTTGAACAGAAATTGTGAGTTTTACATAGCATTTTAATTGATTGCAATAGCTACCAGAAAGCTACCAGAAAACAAATCCATCAATCCACTCAGATATTGCTTATCAGACCAGCTTGTACACACAAACACAACATTTACTCACGCCAGTAAAGCTTTGTCTTACAGTAACAAATGTCACGTGAACTTTAACGTGACTTATCGCAGGTTATTCACCTTGTGTTGGAGTGTGAGGCCATTGTGTTATAGATCGATGTGGTTTTCTCCAGGCAGCAAAATAAATGCTGTTTGTCAATACCGCATGTGCTTAACCTTTGTAGAACCAGCTCTGCATTTCTTCCCGTTAGTTGTATATCACCTGACCTTTAAGAGGAATCCGTCTACCACCTTTGTTACACTTTTATATTTTCTTTACATCCATTATGACATTTACAGGAAATGACATTCTACGACAGGGATCCAGACACACATTATTATTAGAAAGTTCTCAGACGGCTTTTTTGACTCAAGCTAAACTTTAGAGATTCTGCTTGGAGTAAATAATATGATATACTGTGTGTGTATATCAGCTTTATCTAAACAATAAGGCCGATATAAGGCTGAGATACTGTGAAATCAACAAATAAGAAAAATGCTGTGGCCCTCATCAACCGGTCATGGGGCTCATAGGGATTAAGTGACTTTGCATTGAGCCGATCACTGCACCTTGTCATGACCTCTAATACACCTCCACACAACACTGTACAGTATATACACTGTATATATTCTCCAAGCAGCATGTCTCCCTCTGCTTAAATAGATATAGCCCCTCTGTAAATTGTACACTCCCACTGTTATCAGCCCATACTCCAGAGGTACATATTTTACTCTACGTTTACTGTGTTTATATTGTACAGACTCACTAGAATATAGTATATATATACACTCTGATTATGTAGATTATTTAGGTTTAGGAAAGTATTTATTAATAATAAAAGAAGAGGTTTGAAGAGCCTTTACATTGGTTTGATTAAACTGACCCATTCAGTTCTTCAACCCATGATAATGTTGGAAGGTTAGTGTACATATAATTATAATAAGCCAGCAGCATACCACCCTGCATACCACTGCTGGTTTGCTTCTGAAGCTAAGCAGGATTTTTTCTGGTCAGTCCCTGGATGGGAGACCAGATGCTGCTGGAAGTGTTGTTGGATGGCCAGTAGGAGGCAATCTTCCCTATTGCCTAAAAAAAATCCCAATGCCCCAGGCCAGAGATTGGGGACACTGCCCTGTGTAGGGTGCCGTCTTTGGATGGGATGTTAAATGCGTGTCCTGACTCTCTGCGGTCATTAAAGATCCCATGTCACTTATCGTAAGAGTAGGGGTGTTAACCCCGGTGACCTGGCTAAATTCCCAATCTGGCCATCAAACCATCACGGTCACCTAATAATCCCCAGTTTACAATTGTCTCATTCATCCCCTGTAACTATTCCCCAGGTCGTTGCTGCAAATGAGAATGTGTTCTTAGTCAACTTACCTGGTAAAATAACATATAAAATAAATAAAAGATAATAGTGTATACTCTTGCCTATTGCCTGCACGAACCATGGAACTGTGTGATGACACAGCCAAGTATTGCAACATGCTTCAGGTTCAAACTCTTATGCTTGGTCTGTGCTCCAATCCACAACAATTTAATTAACCTTCATGTCTTTTTTTATTTTTTTAAATCAACTGTTACTAATGATCCTCAGCAACATCCACACGGCTGTGACAGTGTTTACAGAGGAAGCACATGAAGGTAAATAAAACAATGGAATTAAATGGAATTATATCCAATTGCCAATTTACTGTTAGAACTAACAGTAAATTGGCAGTTGAATATGTGTAGTCATTAGGCCTGATAGTGGCTAATATTTAACATGATAGACATAGGAAACAGAGAAAGTCAGGGTAGCCTTTAATTAATACATTCCAGAGTGCTCATCCCTGTAAGGCCGTAAAATTAAAAGTCTGCATAATGGCACAGCATTTCATAAACTTTTCAGTGGGAAAGTTGATATGTTGGTATGCTTCAGTTTGCTGCTGAATGACTGATATTAAATTAGTCTCCAGTGATTATAAGTGTAATTTATATTTACAATTCCCTTGTCTAAATGGATTACTCATTTACCTAGCACATGGAGGATAGTGTTATTTCTATATACATAAAAAAAAGTAGATGCTTTTTCCACATGGAACCGGTAGGTTCGCTGGACCTTATTCATGGTTTCCTCGTGCATAAAGGTGGTGGAATTATTAGGGAAATAAGTCAAGGTCAGAATACGGTGTAGCTGTAGACACACCTCCGCCACACCTTCATTAATTTGATCTCCACCCCAAACAAATAGCCGGTGAGTAGCATGCTATTCTCATGTTTGAAATCAAGGTCAGAATATGCATAGAGAGAAGAGTGTGTTTACAATGGAATTACGTAAAATGTACGCTGGCTTAACTCAGGTTGGAATTCCCCTCTTGGTGAATAAAGTATTTGTGATTCCATCATAATTCAGCTCAAATGCTAAAAAGTGCCTAAGAGGTTGTGTTCTTGTTTCAATAACAGGCCTACAACACTGTGTAGCCTACTGTATGGGCCAGATTGTGGTTCTTCTTCTGACACAATATTGCACCTTAACACTGGTTTGAGTGCTGCAGCTGCAGTATAGGATAGCAGCCACTGCCATCGCACAGCCAGTGCTACTGTACAATAATGTGCTCATTATGTTTGTGCTCATGTAACATGACAGGATTATATTTTCCTCTGCCCTTTATTGCATCGGGAAGAATAATTTAATTCCAACTGGGACTAAACACACTTAGTTAAATTAGCTCACCCACATTTTATGATAGTGGAGCATCTCACTGTGGAAATCCTATTAAGAATTCATCCATGTGCTCCTGTTCTTCTGCTGGATTCATTTTAGATGACTTGCTCTGATAGTCACTAGGTGACAATGCAGCAGCCAACGTGTAGAAAAAGTATTATTCATATACATAAAAGAGGGAGAAAATAAAGTGTTCCCAGATAGATGGATTAGCGAGAGAGAGCAAGAGAGAGGGTTGATTCTTTACAGAAGGCCAAGTCACACGTGCACAGACGGAGCCCTGCACTCAGAGAATTGACTTGGCACAAAATACATTTGATGCAAAAATTAGTTAATAATGTTTCAACTCTGGCAAGCCATGGAATGAATGATGTGATGTTAGTAGAGTTTAATGGGCATAGACATAGTTTATGGGAGGGAAAGTAGCTGGTTTCTGGGGGTCGTTAGCAGTGGTGTAGTGGAGGGTGTACGCAGGTATATCCCATATATATGCCTTACTAGCTCTGACTTTGCAGATAGGTACTTATTTGAAGAACATTTTCCGTACTATGGCTGTGAAATGTGGTTGTCCCACCTTGCTATCTTTAGATGAATGCACTAACTGTAAATCGCTCTGGATAAAAGTGTCTGCTAAATTAGTAGAATGTCAAATGTATACCCACTTATTTTTCAGTGGACATTGCGTATACTCACTTCTATTTCTGCCAAAAAACACATTTTGATAAAAAAAACAAGTTTACATTCAAGCGGAAAGTGGTTTCATTTCAAGTTAATGTGTACTGTTAGCTAGCTAATGTTAGCTGGCTGGCTCGCTAGCTAACATTACGTGTATGATCTTATTATTCGTATCTCTAGTTATAACCTAAAGTTAGCTAGTTAACATTGAACCTGGTTGGCTAGCTACCTGTAAATTCATGCAGGGTAATAACATCATGCTTTGGAATTATGGTTGGGAGCTGTTCTCTCAATTGTGTCTGGAAGTAGCTAGCAAGTTAGCTTGGATGCTTAACTGCTTTAAAAAATATATATATATACGGTTGAAGTCGGAAGTTTACATACACTTAGGTTGGAGTCATTAAAACTCGTTTTTCAACCACTCCACAAAATTCTTGTTAACTTCTTATGGATGGGGGCAGTATTCAGAAGCTTGGATGAATGAGATGCCCAAAATAAACTGCTTGTTACTCAGGCCCAGAAGCTAGGATAAACATATAATTTAGAAAACGCTCTAAAGTTTCCAAACTGTTAAAATAAGGTCTGTGAGTATAAATGAACTGATATAGCAGGCGAAAACCAGAGGAGAATCCAGCCGGGAATTTATCTTTTGGGGCTCACCAAAAGCTAGAGCTAGAATTTGTAGTTTTTCTAAGTGGCTCCCATTTTGGATGTAGTGTTTGTAGCGCACTACGGTGGGGGTGCGCACTTCATTATTTATCTCCGATAATGAACATACTATTCTCCGTCTTAAATTTGATTGTTTATTTACATATTAGGGTACCCGAGGATTGATTAGAAATGTTGTTTGACTTGTTGGGACAAAGGTTATTGGTAACTTTTGGGACTCATTTGTATGCATTTTGAACGAGGGAAACCGATGGATGACTGAGTCAAGCACGCCAACTAAACTGACTTTTTTGGGATATAAAGAAGAAACTTTATTGAACAAAAGGACCATTTGTTATGTAGCTGGGCGCTTTGTGATTGCAACCAGAGGAAGATCTTCAAAGGTAAGTGATTTGTCACCAAGATTGTCACCAAGATGGCATAGCAGTCAGACGTCTTTTGTCCTCGTCTTGTTGTGTCCCGTATATATATACAGTATATATATAATTTTCCATAAACTCAACTTCAAAACACTCTTCTGCAACCCACCTCACCAATTTATTAAAAAAACAGAAGCTAACCAGAAGCTAGCCAGAAGCTAGCCTGAAGCTAACCAGAAGCGAATCAGAAGCTAGCCAGAAGCTAGTTAGCTTATTTACTGGCTAATCGTTAGTATTCAGCTAACCACGGTTTGTGGTCATCAGCTATCCTTTAGCTCGAAAATCTATCGCCAGTTTTGAACGGCACAGCTCGGACCGGAACATACCGGACCTATTTTTCTCTCCATGTCCCCGGATTTCAACCGCAAGCTCTGGACAATTATACCTGGATCTCGCAGCTAGCTAGCTGCTATCCGTGTGACTATCGGCTTACGTCGATCCCGGAGGAAACATCAATTATTCCGGAGCTAGCCAGCTGGAGAGTTCCATCAGCAACTCCTGGGCTACAATACCTATCCGGACCCGTTTTACTGCCAACGCGGAGCCCCACCGGGCCTTCACAACTGGACAACCGACGTTATCTGCCCGAGGGAGTTATCCAGCTGGGTCCTCCGTCGCGACGTTACCTGAACGCCCATCTGTGGTCCGCTAATCGTTAGCTGTCTTATCGGTTGCTATCTGAATAGATCTATCGGACAATTTTTTCTTTTTTCTTCGGCCTCTATAACTATATCTATTTTCTTTGCGAATTGGATTGTTCTCCTCTACCACACGGAACCCCACTAATCCTACCGACGGAAACGCACGAGGTGGCTAAAAACAGACCTCCATCCTTTGCTACCGATGGCCCGGCTAGCTGTCTGAATCGCCGTGACCCCAACCAACCTCACAACTCACTGGACCCTTTTGATCACTCGACTAAGCATACCTATCCTTAATGTCAATATGCCTTGTCCATTGCTGTTCTGGTTAGTGTTTATTGGCTTATTTCACTGTAGAGCCTCTAGTCCTGCTCACTATACCTTATCCAACCTATTTGTTCCACCACCCACACATGCGATGACATCTCCTGGTTTGAATGATGTTTCTAGAGACAATATCTCTCTCATCATCACTCAATACCTAGGTTTACCTCCACTGTATTCACATCCTACCATACCTTTGTCTTTACATTATACCTTGATGCTATTTTATCGCCCCCAGAAACCTCCTTTTACTCTCTGTTCCAGACGTTCTAGACGACGAATTCTCATTGCTTTTAGCCGTACCCTTATCCTACTCCTATTTTCCTCTGGTGATGTAGAGGTGAATCCAGGCCCTGCAGTGCCTAGCTCCACTCCTATTCCCCGGGTGCTCTCTTTTGATGACTTCTGTAACCGTAATAGCCTTGGTTTCATGCATGCTAACATTAGAAGCCTCCTCCCTAAGTTTGCTTTATTCACTGCTTTAGCACACTCTGCCAACCCAGATGTTCTAGCTGTGTCTGAATCCTGGCTTAGGGAGACCACCAAAAATTCTGAAATTTTCATCCCTAACTACAACATTTTCACACAAGACAGAACTGCCAAAGGGGGCGGTGTTGCAATCTACTGCAAAGATAGCCTGCAGAGTTCTGTCCTACTATCCAGGTCTGTACCCGAACAATTTGAACTTCTACTTTTAAAAATCCACCTCTCTAAAAACGTTGCCGCCTGCTATAGACCACCCTCTGCCCCCAGCTGTGCTCTGGACACCATATGTGAACTGATTTCCCCCCATCTATCTTCAGAGCTCGTGCTGCTAGGTGACCTAAACTGGAACATGCTTATTAACACCCCAGCCATCCTACAATCTAAGCTTGATGCCCTCAATCTCACACAAATTATCAATGAACCTACCAGGTACCTCCCCAAAGCTGTAAACACGGGCACCCTCATAGATATCATCCTAACTAACTTGCCCTCTAAATACACCTCTGCTGTCTTCAACCAAGATCTCAGCGATCACTGCCTCATTGACTGCATCCGTAATGGGTCAGCGGTCAAAAGACCTCCACTCATCACTGTCAAACGCTCCCTGAAACACTTCAGCGAACAGGCCTTTCTAATCGACCTGGCCGGGGTATCCTGGAAGAATATTGATCTCATCCCGTCAGTAGAAGATGCGTGTTTTTTTTAAATGCCTTCCTAACCATCTTAAATAAGCATGCCCCATTCAAGAAATGTAGAACCAGGAACGGATATACAGTGGGGCAAAAAAGTATTTAGTCAGCCACCAATTGTGCAAGTTCTCCCACTTAAAAAGATGAGAGAGGCCTGTAATTTTCATCATAGGTACACTTCAACCATGACAGACAACATGAGAAAAAAAATCCAGAAAATCACATTGTAGGATTTTTTATGAATTTATTTGCACATTATGGTGGAAAATAAGTATTATATTAGTATATAGTAATAAGTATATAGTACCCTCGACATGAACTGCGGACCCCGATCAGACACTATATCCTCAACTATATCCTCAGGCACCCCGTAGTTCCGGAAGTCTGTAGGGCCGTAGGGAGACCTGGCAAAGGAAGGAGATGACAGCACTCAGAAAAACGATCCACAACGACCTGGATCGTGGTGTTACCCTGTGAAGGAGGAAGATTGGTTAGGAAATCTACCAACAGGTGCGACCACGGCCGTTGTGGAATGGGTAAGGGTTGTAACTTACCTCTGGGCAGGTGCCTAGGAGCCTTACACTGGGCGCACACTGAGCAGGAGGACACATAAACCCTCACATCCTTACCCAAAGTGGGCCACCAATACTTCCCACCAAGACAGCACACCATCCAACCGATCCAAGGATGACCAGAGGATGGTGACATGTGGGCCCAATAGATCAGCCGGGTGTCGACAGCAGATGGAACGTACAGACGCCCAGCTGGACACTGGAGGGGAGCGGGCTCTGCACGTGAAGCCTGCTCAATGTCCGTGTCCAGCTCCCACACTACCGGCGCCACCAGGCAAGAGGCCGGGAGTATGGGAGTGAGATCCATGGTCGGCTCCTCTGTGTCATATAGCCGGGACAATGCGTCTTAATGTTCTGGGTGCCTGGTCTGTAAGAAAGGGTAAACACAAAACGGGTGAAAAACATGGCCCACCTTGCCTGGCAAGGGTTCAGTCTCCTCGCCTCCCGGATGTACTCCAGATTGCGGTGGTCAGTCCAAATGAGAAATGGGTGTTTAGCCCCCTCAAGCCAATGTCTCCACACCTTCAAGGCCTTGACGACAGCCAACAGCTCCCGGTCCCCCACATCATAGTTTCACTCCGCCGGACTGAGCTTCTTCGAGAAGAAGGCACAGGGGCGGAGCTTCGGTGGCGTACCCGAGTGCTGAGAGAGCACAGCTCCTATCCGAGCCTTGGACGCGTCCACCTCTACTACGAACGCCAAAGAAGGATCCAGATGGGCCAACACGGGAGCCGAGGTAAACAGAGCCCTCAGGTAACTAAAAGCCCTGTCCGCCTCAGCTGACCACTGCAAGCACACTGGCCCCCCTTCAGCAGTGAGGTAATGGGAGCCGCTACCTGACCAAAACCCTGGATAACTCTCCGGTAGTAGTTGGCAAACCCTAGGAATCGTTGCACCTCCTTTTCCGTGGTGGGAGTCGGCCAATTACGCAAGGCTGAAATGCAGTCACTCTCCTTCTCCACCCCTGAGGTGGAAATGCTATACCCTAGGAAGGAGATAGACTGTTCTCCACCTTGATGCACAGGTCATGCTCCAACAGGCGACCAAGCACCCTGCGCACCAGGGACACATTCTCGGCGCGTGTAGCAGAGTATATCAACATGTCATCAAATTGTCATCAACACCACCACACCCTGCCCGTACAGGTCCCTGGAAATCTCATCTTCAAAGGCTTAGAAGACTGATGGCCCATTCATCAACCCATACGGCATGACGAGGTACTCATAGTGCCCTGAGGTGGTACTAAAAGCCGTCTTCCACTTGTCTCCCTCTCGGATACGCACCAGGTTGTAAGGGCTCCTGAGATCTAGTTTAGTGAAGAAGCGCGCCCCGTGCATTGACTCTATTGCTAACTCTCTATCAATTAAATTCCCAGCCGCGCCTGAATCGACGAGTGCCTTATGCTGGGAATGCGGGGAAAACTCAGGAAAAGTGACAAGCACAAACAGTTGTGCAACAGAGGGTTAAATACACAACATGTAATTGATGGCATTGAAACCAGGTGTGAAGTAAGACAAGACAAAACCAATGGAAAATGAAAAATGGATCAGCGATGGCTAGAAGGTCGGTGACGACGACCGCTGAACACCTCCCGAAACAAGGAGAGGGACCAACTTCGGCGGAAGTTGTGACATGTATATATTATTATTCTTTTGAACAAAACAAATGCAAAAACAGAAATATACAAACAAGAGTACATAAACCTAACAGACAGGGGTAGTACATATCGAGATACATTGTCAAAAAGTTTTATGGTACGTATAGATTTTTTGTTTTTACACCTACTGATTATTTCAAAATTGTATTTCAATTCTGTCTTCAACAATGTGAAGAGGGGTTTGTTCTCCTCCCACTTCATTTTATGGATCTGCCATGAAAAATAAACAAATTAACAATGAAAGATAAATCAGGTACATATTATTTGGAACACAATTAAACATAATATCAGAGTCTTTCAAATTAACATTAACAGTAGTTTCTTTTAAATAAAATCATCTAACTCACTCCAAATTCTTCTAACTTAAGAACAGTCCCAAAATAAAGATTCTCTGGGTCACAACCACAAAATACACATTTCTTATCAATAGCTACAGTATTTTGAATCTGTGAAAAAATAAAGGTCTTTACAGTGTCACACCCTGATCTGTTTCACCTGTGTTGTACTTGTCTCCACCCCCTCCAGGTGTCGCTCATTTTCCACAATTTCCCCTGTGCATTTATGCCTGTGTTTTCGGTTTGTCTGTTGCCAGTTCGTCTTGTCTCGTCAAGCGTACCAGCGTGTTTTTCCCGTGCTCCTGTTTCTCTTTAGCCATTGTTTTCATAGTTTCTCCGATTTTGACCACTCTGCCTGCCCTGACAATGAGTCTGGTCTGCCATTCTGTACCTGTCTGACACTGCCCTGGATTACTGACCTCTGCCTGCCCTTTAACCTGTTGTCTGCCTGCCCCGTTTTGTTAATACACATCTGTGATTCGAACTGTCTCCTTCTCTGTCTTATCCTGAGGTCTGATAGTACGAACTGGCCATTACTGACCCAGCAGACTCGGACCAGCTCCACAACTCTGTCTCTTCCCAATGAGTCACCATTGGAAGGCATGAGGAGTTACTTCAAGGTCTTATTGAATGATTCCAGACCTTGGTGCAGTGCAATGAACGTGCTTTCCATACATTGTTGGAGCAATTCTGTGGATTGTCTGTTAGGCAGCCCACCACTACAGTAACCCCCCAGACTGTCAGTTACTCCGCTACCAGCAGCGCTTCTCCCCAATCTACCTCGAGAACCCTGCTTACCTCCTCAGGAGTGCTACGCTGGAGAGCCAGGATCCTGCAGGGCGTTTCTCTCCCTTTATAGCCCCCTTTATCTCCATTGGATCACTCGAGGTAGTGTACTTGATAACGCTGATGTCTAGGAAGGCGTGGGAGCAACAATCCACCATTTTCCTCAGTCTGGAGGAATTCGTGGCGGAGGTACGTAAAGTGTTTGATTAAGCACTGTTTAACCACAGCTCCCATATTAATCCATCCGGACCTGTCCCTTCAGGACATGGTGGAGGTAGACGCTTCGGAGGTCGGAGTGGGGCCGTCCTGTCCCAGCGTTCTGCCCTGGATCTTATGCTGCATCCCTGTGCCTTCTTCTCCCATTGTTTTAACAGCACGGAGAGGAATTATCATGTGGGGAATCAAGAACTATTTGTGGTGAAGATAGCATTGGAGGAGTGGAGGCACTGGTTAGAGGGGACGGAACATCCATTCATTGTGTGGACGGATCACAAGAACCTGGAATATCTCCACACCACCAAGCGTCTCAACTCCAGACAAGCTCGATGGGCCCTGCTGTTCACCCGGTTCTCCTACCGCCGGGGTCCAAGAATGTTAAGCCGGATGCGCTTTCACGTCGCTATAGCCCGGCTGCTATACCCTCGGACCTCGAGATCATCCTTCCTACCTCGTGTCTGCCGGCTAAAATTGTCTGGGGAATAGAGAATCAGGTCCATGAGGGGGGGTGGGGGCTTGTCTGCCACCCTGGCTCCCGTTGAACCCTGGCCTTTGTGCGACAACGTTTTTGGTGGCACACTATGATCCCTGACGTCTCCATGTTTGTCGCCGCCTGCACTGTCTTTGCTAAGATTAAGACTCCTCGGCAAGCTCCAGCTGGCCTTCTTCAACCTCTTCCTGTCACTCACCGTCCCTGGTCACATGATTATATCCCTGGTCTCCCTCTGTCTGATGGCAACACCACTATCCTCACAATGGTGGACAGATTTTCCAAAGCCGCCCATTTAATTCCCCTCCCCAAGCTACAGTCTGGCAGGGGGGCAGCCCAGCTCATGGTGCAGCACGTCTTCTGGATCCAACCCCACCACCTGGAGCCAGCAACTTGTGTGGGTAGAATACGCACAAAACACCCTCCCCTGCTTAGCAACTGGTCTCTCGCCTTTTGAGTGTTCGATGGGTTATCAGCCCCCTCTCTTCTCTGAGCAAGAAGAAGAAGTCAACTGTCTGCTCTTTTCAAGACCACCTCCAGGTATCGACGACAGGCGGACCACCACTGGACCGCGGCTCCCCGCAATCATCTCGGGCAGAGGGTATGGTTGTCCACTTGGGATCTGCCCCTCTGGGTGGTTCCGTAAACGTTCCCCCTGTTTTATAGGCCCTTTCCCCATCTCAAAGATCCATAGCCCCTCTGCTGTTCGTTTTCTGTTGCCCCACACCCTCCGTATACATCCCACTTTTATGCATCAAGGATTAATTAAACCTTTGTCTCACAGCCCTCTGTCTCCTCTTTCTCATTGTTCCTCAACTTTAGTGTATGATATACCATTTTGTCCCTCTGAGGCTCTACTTTTATCCAATGTAAAAAACACAATTTCAAATAAGACCGATTTGGTCACATATGACTAGGATAATGCCTTTGGCTAGAAAATGATAATAAGTAGAGAATGCCAAGAGTGTGCAAAGCTGTCATCAAGACCAAGGAGGGCTACTTTGAAAAATACAAACTTTATTTTGATTTGTTTAACACTTTTTTGGTTACTACATGATTTCATATGTGTTATTTCATAGTTTTGATGTCTTCACTATTATTCTACAATGTAGAAAATAGTAAAAATAAAGAAAAACCCTGGAATGTGTAGGTGTGTCCAAACTTTAGACTGGTACTGTACATGGAAGCATATATGTTTACGTTGGTTGGAGTTAGTCAATTACTGTTATTTGAACATGTCCATAACCTTATAATCTTGAGTTGTCAGTGTATAGAGAGAGAGAGAAGAAAATATATGTAAGCCAAAGGACACATTGGAGGTTGGTTTCTCTCGCCACAACATAAAAACAAAACACACAAAAATATAAACACTGAAGCAATAGCAGTCCTGAAAATATTTGTACTCTAAGTTACATTTATTGTGGAAAATGTATAATGTAGTTCCCGTTCCCCAATATTTAAGTATATCATAAAGAATAAATATTCAGGCTGAGCTCTAGCTCTGGGCAGAACAGAACAGAACACAAATCTGAAGTCTTTGGGCTAGCCCACACTTAAAGGGGAGATACAATACTTTCAAAAGACCCTTCATGGCTTCTGTGTTGCACATTTGACCTCATTTGATTCTCTGTGACTCTTGCAGATGTTTCCCTCCAAACGTTTAATCCCTTTAATTAGCTCAAAGGAACAGCTAGACAGAGTGAAGTGGCTTCTGGGATGCCAGGCCGTGCGGTGGGTGTGTTCTGTTCTTTTCCTCAGCTCATGTTTAGGATATCAAGTTATATTGAAATCAACAGACAACATGTCACTGAGAAAATGTTTTTTTTTTGCTGAAAAAAAAAAAAATTATAATAATAATAATTCATCAGCCTTTCTAAAGTATATGGAAATAAGGGATTTCTTTTTTGCATTGTGACTTTCTTTCAGGATACATGGAGGTGCAGGGAAATCACTTTACTGGAATATCAGCAACCGTGAAATCAAAAACATGCAGATATGAGACTTTGAGACTATGCCTGCCTCAACTACACCCAACCTCTTCAAAGTCATTTGATCTATAATGTCAAACACTTTAATACGATTACCTTCAAGGAATTACAATAAAATAAGAAAAAAATTGAAAAGATCCAAGATATAATCTATGCCCTGCACGTTCTGTTTTTCCCCACACCATCCGGACATCTTGAGGTTTAATTGGGAATTTTATGTCACCTACAGGTGATGCTGGGCATATTACTCCCCCTCAGACACCTGTCATCACCAAGGTCATCCTCAATACGGCTGTGTCTTAACACACTGGCTGCCTAGAAGACAAAGAGGGCTGCATGATTTGCATGCATAATACGGCTGAGTTCAGTCAAAAAGGAACATTTTATTCAGGAATGTATAATGGTTTGGCCTCTATTCTTTAATATACTGTTTAGAGGATTCAGGCGTGAAAACTGCAGGTTCTATTGGTAGTAAAGGAGTGGAAAGAGTAGGTTCTAGACTAGGTATATTTCTGTTTTACTGCCCTTTACTGCCCTTCACTGTAGTGCAAGTGATGAGTGGCAATGTGATTGTGAAGAATATTTATGAAGTACCCAACTTTGTATTTTTGAGATATGGATAGCCTTACATTACATCCGATAGCTAGCTCCAGGCATCTTAGAAATGGAGTTTGGGTAACTCCGGTTGCATTGGAGGAGATGAAATACCATTTTAGGCGTTCGTTCATCGTGCCAGTTTTTCCTGCCGCTTACCTTCCTATGTTACGTTTCCGAGAGAAAGTCAGTACCCTTGACCTTTTTTCCCATTTCCTTGCTGCTTCATTATGGCAAAATGCCTTTGGATATTTCTCTGTGTATCGGAACTAATAGAATGTAACAGATTGTGTGTGAACCCAGAGACTGTGGTAATGACAGCACAAAGAGCCTGGACACAAAAGGTCCAGAACATGATAGAAAGGGGTAGACCCTCCCTCTGGAAATCTGCCTCAGACAAACCTCCAAAGGGCAATCACCCACTCTGCTCTGATCCCCCACAGCAACCCAAAGAGCACCCAGGGAGGAGTGGTGAGTTATGGCACCTAACCCAACCCCCCAGAGCCCCTCACTACCCCTAACCCACCCCCACAGCCCCTAGCCTAATTCACAAACACACAGCGTACAGTGGAGCCCAACCCTCCTGATTCCCCAACCTCAGAGACCACTATCTGTGATAGGGTTGGGATCACATGGTGTGCCAGGTTAAACTATTTACATTAAACAACACTATATGTGATTAAGGCACAAGGACTTTGTGTCACTCTGTAAGCTCTGTCTGTTTCCAGTAACCTGCCATTCCGTTTAGAACAGTATGATTAGAAACACATTAGTAACAGTCACCTGTTTACCGATGGAGCGATACTGACCATGTCCTTCACCTGTAAACACACACACGCATAAACACGCACACACACAGTCTTCTATAACTAATCTTGTGTTATACCTATTTTCCCTAATCCCCGAACCTAACCTTAACCGTAAACTTAACCCCAGAACCTAACCCTAAAACAAACACTTGTTCCTAACCCTAACCCTAAACCTAATAACCTAATTCTAACCCTAACACTAATTCTAACTTTAACCCTTGTTTCCTATTCTTATAGTTAAACACGCCCATACACACACACACATGCACACACACACGCACACACGCACACACACACACACACACACACACACACACACACACACACACACACACACACACACACACACACACACACACACACACACACACACACACACACACACACACACACACACACACACACACACACACACACACACACACACACACACACCTCTTGTTCTGTATTCAGTAACTCAGACACACCACCACTCTATTATACTCTGCTGTGAGCTGCACATAAAACTTCAATAACTACAAATAATACTGCCCAAAAAGTTTTTAATGGCATTCTAACACTGGGTTAGATGTTAAAGAACATCTGTCCTTCTGTTCTAACAGATTAGTATTTATGTAGGAAACTTTAGGGAGGAAAAGCACACCCGTGGATTGAAAAAAGACAGATAAAGAATGATCAAATCAAAAGGGATCTGTACTGGAGAGATTGTGGCCTTTGTGTGGCTACACACACAATCTTGTTTACTCACACACACACACACACACACCTGCTCCTGCCAGTGCCAGGGAGAGGATGGTCCTCCAGGGCCGTCATGTAGTGATAACTGTGGGCCATATTGGTGGAGGTGGTGATTAAAATGACATCAGTTCCATGGTAACCACGGGCCGCATCACTCCCTCAAGCCAAATCACAGCCCCATCACCAGCTGTTTCTCACGCCAGACAATTTAGAGAGAGAGAGAGAGAGAGAGAGAGAGAGAGAGAGAGAGAGAGAGAGAGAGAGAGAGAGAGAGAGAGAGAGAGAGAGAGAGAGAGAGAGAGAGAGAGGGAGAAAGAGAGAGAGAGAGAGAGAGAGAGAGAGAGAGAGAGAGAGAGGGAGAAAGAGAGAGAGAGAGAGAGGAGGAACTGTATGCCTCCGAGGTAACACTAATGTTGCTGTGACACATGAAATGATTTGAGGAAAAATGCAAAGTTGCTAAACGTTACAGTCAGATTAATATCAATGCTATTCTGAAATGGAGAACAACTACTGTGTTACTGTTGACAAGAACTGTGAGAACAATGTTTAATACAACGGTTCACCAGAGGAGGTGCTCACAAGCTACGTACAGTAAGCAGACAACAGTCAGACCAATTCAGTGTAATGCCTGGACCATCCCTGTAAAACCCTTTCATGTGCTGCATTATTTATATTCTCCTTTAACGTGATTGGACCTTGTGTTTTTCTACCATCAAATGAATAAGTCCTCTATTGCGTGTCAATATAGTCTATTAGTGAATGCCTAGTTTATGTGCCATTCCAGCTCATGACATGAATCCACTTAGACTAGAACTACAGTAGCTATGCAATATCATTAGAATGAATGCAGTCATTAAATATGTAAAAGCACTTTAGTATTAATGATAATATGAAATGATGGTTGAATGGCTGACTAGTTCTGAAGTATAAAATTGAATGTAATATAAATGACAGCTATCAATCTGTGAATTAATTAATAGCAAGTTGAAACTCAGCATGTGGGAGATGCGTTTATGTGTGCGTGTGTGTGCATACATGTGTATTTGTGTGTTCATGCGTGTGTGTGTGTGAGAGAAAGGTATGCTTTTACAGTTTTTTCCAACTGCTTACACATGTTTTCAAAACTTTTTTACACACAATTCCCAAAACTGCACAAACAAAATGCTAAATGCAACACATCTCCTTCAAAATGTAACACTGCATTCAAAATGCCATAAACACAATGAAGCATTTGCATCAAATGGCAAACACTGCTTTCATTATAGTATATTTTTGGATATACCATGTAAACACTGTTGTTCTAAATCTAAAGCTCTTTGGGTCTTTCATAGGCTTAAATCTACATTTCAATACAATGTTCTACAGAGAAAGTAATCTGCTTAGAGGGGTAACAAGTACACTGTAAACACCAATGCAATGTAGAAACAGAAAATATTTATTAGGCCAAACATTACTGTTGTATACAGTAGCATACAACAAAACCATAAACATATGTAAACCAAAAGTATATTCTTTAGAATACAGTAAAGAACACAATTGTGTGTGTGGGGTCCCGGGGGAGCAGTCCAGGAATTGGTAGGGGGGGGGGGGCAGTCACCAGTGCTAAGCTACGCTTCATCTCTTCTCATGCCTGGGGTCTGGCCACAATACTTCGTCCACATCAGAAGATACGTTTTCTCTTGCCAAACATCGAGGGAAGTATCTCCTAGCATGGAGCATCCAACCTTGGACAGAGGCAACCTCTATGTCCCCACATGCGTCCTCTATTGCCTGGAGAAGCGGCATGCAGGCATAGGGTTGGCGATCATACACTTTCCAGCGCCAGGCTGAGAAGAATTCCTCTATGGGATTTAGAAAAGGTGAATATGGGGGTAGGTACAAAACTACAAATTGTGGATGGGTGGCAAACCAGTTTTGGACCAGAACAGCCCGGTGAAAACTGACATTGTCCCATAAAACCACAAATCTAGCAGGCTCCTGATCTGGATCAGGGACAAGCATTGTGTAAATTGCATCCAGAAAAGTGAGCATATGGCCGGTGTTGTACGGACCCAGTGTGGCATTGTGATGGAGGACCCCGTTTTGAGTGATGGCAGCACACATAGTTATATTACCCCCACGCTGTCCAGGGACATTGGTAATTGCCCTCTGTCCTATTACATTTCTTCTGCGGCGCCTGGTTTTGGTGAGGTTGAAGCCAACCTCATCCACATAAATAAATTCATGGCGAATTACATGGGCATCCAGCTCCAATACTCTCTGTAACAGACAAAAGGATATACAGATGAGTAAATATGGTATGTCTGAAGTACTGGAAGTAGTGTTGCATACATACCTCTACAAAGTCATGTCACATATTCTTGGCTGTCAGAGTTTCTCTCAAATGGCACCTTGTAAAGTTGTTTCATCGTCACTCGGTGCCGTTGGAGGATGCGTTGTATGGTCGACAGGCTTACAGCATTGATGTTGTTAAATATGGTGTCATTATTCAAGATATGCTCTCATCTCTTGAATCCTACTTGCATTGTTGACCAAAACCATATTTATAATTGCAGTCTCTTGTACATCTGTAAACAAGCGTCCTCGTCTTCCATGATGTCTTTGCCTTTCCACTCTGTACAGAATTCAGCATAGGAACTGTAAACAATGTACAAAAAATGTAGTACAGCATGATAACCAACCTCATTCATTCAATGCAGTGCAGTAAATGGATGGCTTAGTGTTACAAATGTTTATGCAATACTATGCAGTCATACGTATTTTACAGTACATTACTGTAATGCTAAAATAGTCATTAGATATTTGCATACCTGTTCTCATTTCTGAAGGTTCGAATTATGGACGCCACGGTAAATCGACTCAAGTTGGGCTGGACTCTCAGTCCAGCCTCTCTCATGGTCAAACCGTGGTTGATCACATGATCAACAAGTGTTGCCCTAATCTCATCAGAGATGGCTCTCCTTCCTTCTCTTCTTTGCCCTTGTCCTCTTCTTCCTCTTCCTCTCCCTCCTACTCCTCTTGCTCTCTGTCCATCCATTGTTCAAAACAGGTAATCTGACCTTTGACCTATTTATAGGCCTATACTACAGTAAAGCAGTGATTGGTTAGTGATCAGTTAAGCTATTAGTGTTTGCACATGTGAGGAGTGTGTGTGACCTGGTGAATAAGTGTAGCATTTTGATTGGTTGTGTTTGGAAAAGGAAAGCAAGTTACTTCCTGTTAGATTTTTGTGTTTTAGGTAGAGAATTGTGTGTAGTCTTTTGAAAAAAGTGTTTTATGCAATTGACAACTGAATCAAAGCCTGAGAAACAGCTATGGTTTTGGATATTTGGTGTGTAGTTTTGCACTTTGAGTGAGAGGTTTCAAAAATCGTGTGACATGAAAAGATTTTGAGTGTAAGCAGTTGGAAAAAACTGTAATGCAATCATTCACTTCACATGGCACACTGTGGAATTTCACCCAGTAGATATAGGAGTTTATCAAAATTGGGTTTGTTTTCAAATTCTTTGTGGATCTGTGTAATCTGAGGGAAATATGTGTCTCTAATATGGTCATACATTTGGGAGGAGGTTAGGAAGTGCAGCTCAGTTTCCACCTCATTTTGTGGGCAGTGAGCACATAGCCTGTCTTCTCTTGAGAGCCATGTCTGCCTACGGCGGCCTTTCTCAATAGCAAGGCTATGCTCACTGAGTCTGTACATAGTCAAAGCTTTCCTTAATTTTGGGTCAGTCACAGTGGTCAGGTATTCTGCCGCTGTGTACTCTCTGTGTAGGGCCAAATAGCATTCTAGTTGTTTTCTCATAATTTGGTTGGGTCTAATTGTGCTGTTGTCCTGGGGCTCTGTAGGATGTGTTAGTGTTTGTGAACAGAGCCCCAGGACCAGCTTGCTTAGGGGACTCTTCTCCAGGTTCATCTCTCTGTAGGTGATGGCTTTGTTATGGAAGGTTTGGGAATCGCTTCCTTTTAGGTGGTTATAGAATTTAACAGCTCTTTTCTGGATTTTGATAATTAGTGGGTATCGGCCTAATTCTGCTCTGCATGCATTATTTGGTGTTCTACGTTGTACACGGAGGATATTTTTGCAGAATTCTGCGTGCAGAGTCTCAATTTGGTGTTTGTCCCATTTTGTGAAGTCGGTTGGTTGGTGAGCGGACCCCAGACCTCACAACCATAAAGGGCAATGGGCTCTATGACTGATTCAAGTATTTTTAGCCAAATCCTAATTGGTATGTTGAAATTTATGTTTCTTTTGATGGCATAGAATGCCCTTCTTGCCTTGTCTCTCAGATCGTTCACAGCTTTGTGGAAGTTACCTGTGGCGCTGATGTTTAGGCCAAGGTATGTATAGTTTTTTGTGTGCTCTAGGGCAACCGTGTCTAGATGGAATTTGTATTTGTGGTCCTGGTGACTGGACCTTTTTTGGAACACCATTATTTTGGTCTTACTGAGATTTACTGTCAGGGCCCAGGTCTGACAGAATCTGTGCATAAGATCTAGGTGCTGCTGTAGGCCCTCCTTGGTTGGTGACAGAAGCACCAGATCATCAGCAAACAGCAGACATTTGACTTCGGATTCTAGCAGGGGGAGGCCGGGTGCTGCAGACTTTTCTAGTGCCCGCGCCAATTCGTTGATATATATGTTGAAGAGGGTGGGGCTTAAGTTGCATCCCTGTCTAACCCCACGACCCTGTGTAAAGAAATGTGTGTTTTTTGCCAATTTTAACCGCACACTTGTTGTTTGTGTACATGGATTTTATAATGTCGTATGTTTATCTATCTCTATCTATATATCTATCTCTGTCTCTACCTCTCTCTCTATCTCTGTCTCTATCTCTACCTCTCTCTATATATCTTTATCTCTACCTCTCTCTCTATCTCTATCTCTGTCTCTACCTCGGTCTCTATCTCTGTCTCTATCTCTACCTCTGTCTCTATCTCTACCTCTCTCTCTATCTCTGTCTCTATCTGTACCTCTATATCTATCTCTGTCTCTACCACTCTCTCTATCTCTGTCTCTACCACTCTCTCTATATCTGTCTCTATCTCTACCTCTATATCTATCTCTGTCTCTACCTCTCTCTCTATCTCTGTCTCTATCTGTACCTCTATATCTATCTCTGTCTCTACCTCTCTCTCTATCTTTATCTCTGTCTCTACCTCTCTCTCTATCTCTGTCTCTATCTCTACCTCTGTCTCTATCTCTACCTCTCTCTCTATCTCTACCTCTATATCTATCTATCTCTCTCTCTATATATCTATCTCTGTCTCTACCTCTCTCTCTATCTCTGTCTCTACCTCTACCTCTCTCTCTATCTCTGTCTCTACCTCTCTCTCTATCTCTGTCTCTACCTCTACCTCTCTCTCTATCTCTGTCTCTATCTCTACCTCTCTCTCTATCTCTCTCTCTCTATCTATCTCTGTCTCTACCTCTCTCTCTATCTCTATCTCTGTCTCTACCTCTCTCTCTATCTCTGTATCTATCTCTACCTCTCTCTCTATCTCTCTCTCTCTATCTATCTCTGTCTCTACCTCTCTCTATCTCTGTCTCTACCTCTCTATCTCTCTCTCTCTATCTATCTCTGTCTCTACCTCTCTCTATCTCTGTCTCTACCTCTCTCTCTATCTCTGTCTCTATCTCTACCTCTATATCTATCTCTGTCTCTACCTCTATCTCTGTCTCTGTCTCTACCTCTCTCTCTCTCTGTCTCTATCTCTACCTCTATATCTATCTCTGTCTCTGTCTCTATCTCTACCTCTGTCTCTATCTCTACCTCTCTCTCTATCTCTACCTCTATATCTATCTCTGTCTCTACCTCGCTCTCTATCTCTGTCTCTACCTCTCTCTCTATCTCTGTCTCTATCTCTACCTATGTCTCTATCTCTGTCTCTATCTCTATCTCTGTCTCTGTCTCTACCTCTCTCTCTCTCTGTCTCTATCTCTACCTCTATATCTATCTCTGTCTCTGTCTCTATCTCTACCTCTGTCTCTATCTCTACCTCTCTCTCTATCTCTACCTCTATATCTATCTCTGTCTCTACCTCGCTCTCTATCTCTGTCTCTACCTCTCTCTCTATCTCTGTCTCTATCTCTACCTATGTCTCTATCTCTGTCTCTATCTCTACCTCTCTCTCTCTCTATCTCTCTATCTCTATCTCCATCTCTCTCTCTATATCTATCTCTGTCTCTTCCTCTCTCTCTATCTCCATCTCTCTCTCTATATCTATCTTGGTCTCTTCCTCTCTCTCTATCTCTATCTCTACCTCTCTCTCTATCTCTGTCTCTGTCTCTATCTCTACCTCTGTCTCTATCTCTACCTCTCTCTCTATCTCTACCTCTATATCTATCTCTGTCTCTACCTCGCTCTCTATCTCTGTCTCTACCTCTCTCTCTATCTCTGTCTCTATCTCTACCTATGTCTCTATCTCTGTCTCTATCTCTATCTCTGTCTCTGTCTCTACCTCTCTCTCTCTCTGTCTCTATCTCTACCTCTATATCTATCTCTGTCTCTATCTCTACCTCTGTCTCTATCTCTACCTCTCTCTCTATCTCTACCTCTATATCTATCTCTGTCTCTACCTCGCTCTCTATCTCTGTCTCTACCTCTCTCTCTATCTCTGTCTCTATCTCTACCTATGTCTCTATCTCTGTCTCTATCTCTACCTCTCTCTCTCTCTATCTCTCTATCTCTATCTCCATCTCTCTCTCTATATCTATCTCTGTCTCTTCCTCTCTCTCTATCTCCATCTCTCTCTCTATATCTATCTCGGTCTCTTCCTCTCTCTCTATCTCTATCTCTACCTCTCTCTCTATCTCTGTCTCTATCTCTACCTCTTTCTCTCTCTCTCTCTCTCTCTCGCTCTGTCTCTATCCCTTCCTCTCTCTCTATCTCTACCTCTCTCTCTATCTCTGTCTCTATCTCTACCTCTCTCTCTCTCTCTCTCTCTGTCTCTATCTCTACCCCTCTCTTACTATAGGGACATCCACCCCCCCCCCCCCCCCCCGAGAGTTCATTTACCTGTCAGCAGCTGTACATTAAACCTAGAATTATTAGTTGCTACATCCATTTTTAGACGTATAAATTAATTTTAAATGTCGTACCCTATGTAAAATATAAGCTTGTTTTACTCCAATGTTTGTAAACAATGTAAATGTAAACACACACTGTATAGCCTCAATACCTCACTATAATTTTGATATCATGTACGGTCAGTCCTTGCATCCATGGCTCTGGTCTATGAATTTCATAGCAGTTCTATTTATCCAGGCCCTGTTTTGCTTTGTTATTGTTTCAATGAAGGATTCTAGCTTTAAGCCAGTTAGTGAGTGATCCACATGTTAATGTGATGGTGATTTAGAGGTTTTATTTCAGTGTTCCTGGTTTACTGTGGAGGAGAGACAGAGGATCTATCTATCCTCAGGGGAAATGATGTGCCTGATATTGATACTGTGAGACTCATTGATCTCTCTGTCCGTGTGCAGTCCTCAGTGTGGCTTTATCTTCCCCTGAAGACCACAGAGACAGGAAAGAGAAACCAGCTCAGAGCCTGACCACAAGACAGACACATTACTTCATTTTACAGCCCCACCTCCACCTGGGTTCAAATACTATGGGTTCAAATACTATTTGAAACTATTTGAATACCTATAGTTGTTGCTTTGGCCTGCCTGAAAGGCCAGGGTTTGCAGTTTGGGATGTAGAAAGACCGAATGGAAAGATGTTCACCATAACTGTTTGCCATCCAGAGCTGTTGTTTTTTTTTTTTTTTTTTTTTTTTTTTTTTTACCTTTTATTTAACTAGGCAAGTCAGTTAAGAACAAATTCTTATTTTCAATGACGGCCTAGGAACAGTGGGTTAACTGCCTGTTCAAGGGCAGAACGACAGATTTTGTACCTTGTCAGCTCGGGGATTTGAACTTGCAACCTTTCGGTTACTAGTCCAATGCTCTAACCACTAGGTTTTGAGGTATGAGGGAAGATAAGATGGATGAAAGTCAGAGAAATGTCAATTAAAAGGTCAAAACCTTTCAGTGATCTGAGCGGATGGACTACTGTCTGATCTGAACCTTTCAAAGAGCATTTCCATTATGGTTTGGGTGATGTTTCTCCTGTCCTCCTAATAAGACAACAGCAAACAAGGGAACAGAGAGAAGATTGCCAGTTAGAAACACAGGAACACACTAGTTTACAACCAATTACAATTAATCCCACTAAAACACTACTAACACTTAGCAGAACATACACAATAGTAACTGTGTAGTACTGTAAACTGTGGGTATGTGATAGAGTTTAACATGAACATTTACTGTGCATTTGTGTGTATGTCCGTATAGGCTTGGTGTCTGAGTGGAGTTAGATTCAGAGTATTGGTCCAGTGTTGTGGTACCCCTCAGTAGTCCAGTACGACCCAGGGGAGTGTCTCTCTCCACTGGAGGAGTGAAAGCAGACCGTCTCATGTTAACTCGCACCATTAGATGCTGTGACAGCCTTTATAAATCTTTTATTTGGGTCTTTGGGAGCTTCTCTCTGATATCTAAGACAAATTGACTTTGGGCTGAAGTGAGATAGTATCAGAGACTTTTAACTGCAGTTGGTTGGCAAATAATCCTTAGCAACCCTCCCCTTAGCAACCCTTCCCCTTAACCACCTCCCCAACAGAGCCAGTCACCGCACACAGAGAGGAGGCTAATAGATTTACCCTTCACTCACTCTCTCTCTTTCTCTCTCTTTCTCTCTCTCTCTCTCTCTCTCTCTCTCTCTCTCTCTCTCTCTCTCTCTCTCTCTCTTTCTCTCTCTCTCTCTCTCTCTCTCTCTCTCTCTGTCTCTAATATCCAGAAAAATGTACACAATTTCTCCTGAATGTGTACATGCGGTGGGTAAATGTTCTCACTACAATGTGTAGTTCTCTCTCTCTAATGCAGGGAGTTAGTCAGGCAGGGAGGTAGTCAGGCAGGCAGTAAGGCAGTCAGAAAGAGCAGGCAGCTAGGCCGCAGGTACCAGAGGGAGCGTAGAACCGTGGTTTAATGGAGGTTTAATTGGATGAACAAGATTGATTTGACAGAGCCTGGGGGCCTTACAACCTCCAGGCAGTCCCTCTGACACCTACAGTCTTCTTCAGGGAACGCTACGGGAAAACCAAGTACAACTAAAAAATAAAAACATCTCACTTTACACTTCATCACACTCGCACCTTTACTTTTTTCCACATTTAGTTGTTGCACCACAAAATTGAAATTGATTAAATTCAGATTTTGTGTCACTGACCTATGCACAACTCCCCATAACAGGAAAGTGGAATTATGTTTTTAGAAGCTTTTACAAATTAATGAAACATGAATAGCTGAACTGTCATGGGCCAATAATGCAATAATGGTATTTAACACGATTGTTTAATGAATACTTCAACTCTGTACCCCACATATAGAATTATCTGTAAGGTCCCTCAGTCGAGCAGTGAATTTCAAACACAGATTCAACCACAAAGACCAGTGAGGTTTTCCACTGCCTCACAAAGAAGGGCACCTATTGGTGGAAGGGTCAAATAAATAAGCAGACATCCCTATGAGCATGGCGAAAATCTATGGCAAGACTTGAAAATGGCTGTCCATGGCACATTGATCAGTGCTAGACAGCCATTTTCAAGTCTTGCCGTAGATTTTCGCCATGCTCAAAGGCATGTCTGCTTTTTTCTTTTTTACCCATCTACCAATAGGTGCCCTTCTTGCCGAGGCATTGAAAAACCTCCCTGGTCTTTGAGGTTGAATCTGTGGTTGAAATTAACTGCTTGACTGAGTGACTCAGGGATGTGAACGCTTATTTAAATGAGATATTTCTGTATTTCATTTTCTATACATTTTCTAACATTTCTAGAAGCATGTTTTCACTTTGTTTAGATGGGTGAGAAAAAATCTGTAACACAACAACACGTGGAAAAATTCAAGGGGTATTGTCACGACTTCAGCCGAAATCGGTCACTCTCCTTGTTCGGGTGGCGTTCTACAGTCGGCGTCGCCGGCCTTCTAGGCATCGCCGATCCACCTTTAATTTTCCATTTGTTTTGTCTTGTCTTCCCACACACCTGGTTCCAATTCCATAATTACATGTTGTGTATTTAACCCTCTGTGTCCCCCATGTCGTTGTCAGGAATTGTTTATTGTAAGTGATTGTATATATATATTGGGGCAAAAAAGTATTTAGTCAGCCACCAATTGTGCAAGTTCTCGCACTTAAAAAGATGAGAGAGGCCTGTAATTTTCATCATAGGTACACTTCAACTATGACAGACAAAATGAGAAAAAATATCCAGAAAATCACATTGTAGGATTTTAAATGAATTTATTTGTAAATGATGGTGGAAAATAAGTATTTGGTCAATAACAAAAGTTTATCTCAATACTTTGTTATATACCCTTTGTTGGCAATGACAGAGGTCAAACGTTTGCTGTAAGTCGTTCACAAGGTTTTCACACACTGTTGCTGGTATTTTGACCCATTCCTTCATGCAGATCTCCTCTAGAGTAGTGATGTTTTGGGGCTGTTGCTGGGCAACACAGACTTTCCAATCCCTCCAAAGATTTTCTATGGGGTTGAGATCTGGAGACTGGCTAGGCCACTCCAGGACCTTGAATTGCTTCTTACGAAGCTACTCATTCGTTGCCCGGGCAGTGTGTTTGGGATCATTGTCATGCTGAAATAACCAGCCACGTTTCATCTTCAATGCCCTTGCTGATGAAAGGAGGTTTTCACTCAAAATCTCACAATACATGGCCCCATTCATTCTTTCCTTTACACGGATCAGTCGTCCTGGTCCCTTTGCAGAAAAACAGCCCCAAATCATGATGTTTCCACCCCCATGCTTCACAGTAGGTATGGTGTTCTTTGGATGCAACTCAGCATTCTTTGTCCTCCAAACACAATGAGTTGAGTTTTTACCAAAAAGTTATATTTTGGTTTGATCTGACCATATGACATTCTCCCAATCTTCTTCTGGATCATCCAAATGCTCTCTAGCAAACTTCAGACGGGCCTGGACATGTACTGGCTTAGGCAGGGGGACACGTCTGGCACTGCAGGAATTGAGTCCCTGGCGGCATAGTGTGTTACTGATGGTAGGCTTTGTTACTTTGGTCCCAGCTCTCTGCAGGTCATTCACTAGGTCCCCCTGTGTGGTTCTGGGATTTTTGCTCACTGTTCTTGTGATAATTTTTGACCCCATGGGGAGAGATCTTGTGTGGAGCCCCAGATCGAGGGAGATTATCAGTGGTCTTGTATGTCTTCCATTTCCTAATAATTGCTCCCACAGTTGATTTCTTCAAACCAAGCTGCTTACCTATTGCAGATTCAGTCTTCCCAGCCTGGTGCAGATCTACACTTTTGTTTCTGGTGTCCTTTGACAGCTCTTTGGTCTTGGCCATAGTGGAGTTTGGAGTGTGACTGTTTGAGGTTGTGGACAGGTGTCTTTTATACTAATAACAAGTTCAAACAGGTGCCATTAATACAGGTAATGAGTGGAGGACAGAGGAGCCTCTTAAAGAAGAAGTTACAGGTCTGTGAGAGCCAGAAATCTTGCTTGTTTGTAGGTGACCAAATACTTATTTTAAATACTTACATTTGCAAATAAATTCATAAAAAATCCTACAATGTGATTTTCTTGATTTCTTTCCCTCATTTTGTCTGTCATAGTTGAAGTGTACCTGTGATGAAAATTACAGGCCTCTCTCATCTTTTTAAGAGGGAGAACATGCACAATTGGTGGCTGACTAAATACTTTTTTGCCCCAATGTATATTGTTTTGTTCAAGGTGATTTTTCTTATTAAACTGCACCGTTATAACACAGTCTTCGCTCTCCTGCGCCTGAGTTCTCGGCTGCCAGTATGCACGCCTTACAGGTAGGACTACTTTCCGACAGCTCTGTATACAGACCCATTCCCTTCTTTCACATTTTGTTACGTTTCAGCTTTATTCTAAAATGTTTATTTCTAAACAAACAATACCCCAAAATGACAAAGCGAAAACAGGTTTTTGTAAATGTTTGCAAATCTAGTAAAAAGAAAAAACTCAAATACCTTATTCATGTAACTATTTTGCTATGAGACTGGAAATTGAGCTCAGGTGCATCCTGTTTCCATTCATTATCCTTGAGATGTTTCTACACCTTGATTGGAGTCTGCCTGTGGTAAATTCAATTGATTGGACATGATTTTGAAAGGCACACACCTGCCTATATAAGGTATGAGGTCAAAGGAATTGTCCATAGAGCTCTGAGACAGGATTGTGTCAAGGCACAGATCTGGGGAAGGGTACCAAAAAATGTTGGCAGCACTGAAGTTCCCCAAGAACACAGTGGCCTCCATCATTCTTAAATATAAGACGTTTGGAACCACCAAGACTCTTCCTAGAGCTGGCTTCCCGGCCAAACTGAGCAATCGGCGGAGAAGGACCCATTGTTAGGGAGGTGACCAAGCACCGGATGGCCACTCTGACAGAGCTCCAGAGTTCCTCTGTGGAGATGGGAGAGACAACCATCTCTGCAGCACTCCACCATTCAGGCCTTTATGGTAGAGTGGACAGATGGAAGACATATCTTAGTAAAAGGCACATGACAGCCCGCTTGGAGTTTGCCATAAGGTACCTAAAGGACTCTCAGACCATTAGAAACAAAATTCTCTGGTCTGATGAAACCAAGATTGAACTCTTTGCCTGAATTCCAAGCGTCACGTCTGGAGGAAACCTGGCACCATCTCTACGGTGAAGCATGGTGGTGGCAACATCAGGCTGTGGGAATGATTTTCAGAGGCAGAAACTGGGAGACTAGTCAGGATCGAGGGAAAGATGAACAGAGCAACGTACAGAGAAATCCTTGATGAAGACCTGCTCCAGAGCGCTCAGGACCTCAGACTAGGGAGAAGGTTCATTTTCTCCCCAGTCTAAATACTTGTGTAAATGTAAAATTATTTATTTATGTTATTTTTTTATTTGCTAAAATTTCTAAAACCTGTTTTTGCTTTGTTACTTTGAGGTATTGTGTGTAGATTGATGAGGAGAAAATGATATTTAATCAATTTTAAAATAAGGCTGTAAAGTAACAACATGTGGAAAACGTCAAGGGGTGTGAATACTTTCCGAATGCACTGTACCATATGTTGTTTATAGTTATATCTGTACACGTATTTACGTACTCAGTGCATGTGCCAAACATATTTGTCATTGGAAGAGTCTTTATCTGAATAGAAACAACTGACTCAAACACGACAATGAATCTAAACTAATTCAATCAAATAGATGATATTGTTCCCACAGAAGTCCTGTCGCAATCTTGTTCAGGATGCAACATAATGCTGTCATAAACAAGGGCTGACAATCTGTCATGCTAGTTTATGTCAAATTATACACTAGCATTGTCATGTTGTCTTCTGGAGAGCAATGGAATCAATTATTGAACTGATTTACGTGCCTGGTTGTCCGCCCATGAACTATTGATAACTTATTTGAATCAATCACAAAAAGTACAGCTAAAACTACATGAAACTGGCTTTTTTTTAATGTAATTTCTTCATAGCTTTCTCTGCTTCATTGTGGATCCTACTTTACTTGTCTCTTCCTGTTGAGTTCCATTGCATGGTGATAAAATGACGAGGGGATCAAACACAAGAGGAGGAATTTACACTTTTATTAAAGTATATTTTCATTTCTCTGAGAGACTTCTCTTCTTTCACTCTACTCCCTCTGCATATGTACAGAGAAGCTACAATATCCATCAAGTCTATTTCATTTATGTTAGTGTGAGACACTTTGGATGAGGCTGGGACTTCAGAGATCTTCAAAGCAGTGAGTGTGTGCATGTGAGTGAGTGAGTGAGTGAGTGAGTGTGTGTGTGTGTGTGTGTGTGTGTGTGTGTGTGTGTGTGTGTGTGTGTGTGTGTGTGTGTGTGTGTGTGTGTGTGTGTGAGAGCTAAGG
>NC_034175.2:10783053-10815553 GCF_002021735.2 Oncorhynchus kisutch | reverse complement strand
AGTAAAACATGCACATTATGTGCAAATGTTTGTGTGTGTGGTGTGTGAGAGTGTGTTTGCGCGTTTGCCCAAGTGAGAATTTTTTTAATTTACTTTGATTCTACAAAACAGTGTCCATACAGTATGTGGAGGCCTTATCAATGTGTGTGGCATTCACCTGAAAACACCATCCACAATAGTCAGTCACCCAATCAGATGAACACGTGAAAAATACAAGAGAGAATTAGGCTAGACAATGTCAGCAGATCCTTCCCAGTCTATTATCCAATACATGTAGTGTCAGTCTATAACATGTTCTTGAGTGTGCCAGCTGTGTGTGTACATTGTGAGTGCACGTCTTCATTCCTACTAGGTAGTAGATAGTTATGGTTATAACATGCTGGCAGGTTTGCAACATAGTGCCTCTTTGTAAAACATT
The DNA here is from genome assembly GCF_002021735.2 of Oncorhynchus kisutch. NCBI lineage: Eukaryota > Metazoa > Chordata > Actinopteri > Salmoniformes > Salmonidae > Oncorhynchus > Oncorhynchus kisutch. The sequence goes on along the minus strand of NC_034175.2, from coordinate 10,815,135 downwards.
AGCTAGGTTTCCATAATGTTGCAATATCTACCATCCTCCAGGAGTGCTACCGGGTGTACTGCTCAACATGACTGTTATCAGCTGACTGATGTTCCAGCAGGGCTGGACGAAAAGCCTGCACACCCAGTAACAGTCCAGATACAGGAATGAGCAAGCACACAGTAGCCTAACAGTGCTGTTATTTTTCTTTCTGGGAGGATAAAAGCCTTGTTGAAGGGTACAACAGCAGGAGATCAACAGTGGCAACCTGCGCCAAACTGTACAGCACAATTTACTGTTCCTTTTTTAATCAATGGCATTACAAATAATTTTTCATTTTCATTCTTCAGTGAGTTGAGCTTTCCGACAAGTAAAAAAATCAGTCCTACTAATCAGTCCTAAAAAACTGCTGATTTCAATACCTGTGTTGTCTGAGTGACTTTCCTTAAAAGCATCATCCACAATAGCAGATTACAATCCAAATCCAATCAGATCAACACATGAAAAAGACAAAAAACTATTCAGTTAGCCAATGTCCACAAAATATTTCCCAGTATATTATCCAAAAACGAACTGATAACATTAGCCTAGATTGTTACATTGAGTGTTAGTTAGGGTTGGGTGTTTGTGTGGCTAATGTCAAGCCCTGTGTGGTAGGAATAGGCTAGTTACCCGGAATGTCACTATGGTGATTCTGTGAACCTCCATTCTTATCTGACCAACTTTGATTGAAATCTTCACTTTGAACACAAACACGTTAATCTGGCACAACTATCACATGCTTAAACACGCTTTCCTCACGGATGACCAGGCAAACGTCTGGTTTTCCATTGTCAGATATAAACCTTCATCCCTCAACATATTGCACAGGCGTCAACACTGTTTTTAAAATGACAGTGTTGGAAAGCCCTTGCGTGGAATTTGTTGAATGTGATCACCAAATGATCTATAACATACAATATACAAACGGAAATAGGTTGAACTTTTTCTCATTGTGATAACAATGGACAAGTAAATTTTAGTGGATACGGACAAATGCCAGACATGATTACCATATTACACTGTATATAGATTACACTGTATATAGATTACACTGTATATAGATTACACTGTATATAGATTACACTGTATATAGATTACACTGTATATAGATTTCACTGTATATAGATTTTTCTATTGTGTTTTTTTTCTATTGTGTTAATTGACTGCACGTTTCTTTATTCCATGTTATTCCATGTGTATCTCCGTGTTTGTAACGGCTTTCCTCTTCCTCTTCTGAGGAGGAGTAGCAAGTATCGGACCAATACGCAGCGTGGATAAGTGTCCATGGTACTTTAATAATAACTCAATACAAACATAACAAAGTGAATGGAAACGAAAACCTGAAACAGTCCTGAATGGTGACACAAACAACCAAACAGGAAACCATCACCCACCAAACACAGGTGGGAAAATGCTACCTAAGTGTGATTCTCAATCAGAGACAACTAACGACACCTGCCTCTGTTTGAGAACCATACCAGGCCAAACACAAAACCACAACATAGAAAAAAGAACATAGACTACCCACCCAACTCACGTCCTGACCACAGTAAAACAAAGACATAACAAAAAGAACGGGTCAGAACGTGACAGTGTTGTTGTTTTTGTCAAACTGCTTTGCTTTAGGTCACAGTTGTAAATGAGAACTTGTTTTAACTAGCCTTCCTGGTTAAATAAAGATTAAATAGGTTAAAAAGGTTCAATCAAAATAAAGGTGCAATAAAAATGCAATATTGAAGCATCAATGGAATGGCCATTCACAATTGGCTGAAATTCCTACGGATCCAATAACACTCTCTCTTGTGCTATAGAAACCTCCTGCTTCTCATATTAATGACCCTGTATAACTCAGTTTAACTGCATCCTTTTCTGTCCCTCTGTAGCAGAAATATCTAAATCAGGACAAGTTAACACAGTTAAAACCCTACCAGCAATTTTATTTAGGTACAAATATGGCCATGTTTTGACCATTATAAAATCACCCAAGGAATCAATGATTTTCTCTCTTTCTTTCTCCTGAGCTCTCTATCCCTTCCTACTTTCACCCCACTTGCTTTCAAATGACCCAGTATATCTAAAAACCTGTTATGTCTCGCAGTCCACAGCAATGAGTTGCAACACTGCAAACCTTTATAGCACTTGTTGATTTAATGAATTAGCCCTGTCCTATTTTCAAATCAATTCCAATGTGTGTGTGTGTGTGTGTATGTGCGTGCGTGCATGCATGCATGCGTGCGTGGGTGTGTGTGTGTGTGTATGTTTCTGTGTGTCTGTATGTCTATGTGCCTGCAGCTGTATTTTGGGCTATTTTTATTGATGTTGACTACTTTAAATGTCTTCTTCTCCAGAACCGCTGGACAGATCAGAACCACATTTGTCATACAGTTGAAGTCGGAAGTTTACATACACCTTAGCCAAATACATTTAAACTCCATTTTTCACAATTCCTGACATTTAATCCGAGTAAACATTCCCTGTTTTAGGTCAGTTAGGATCACCACTTTATTTTAAGAATGTGTAATGTCAGAATAATATTAGAGAGAATGATTTATTTCAGCTTTTATTTCTTTCATCACATTCCCAGTGGGTCAGAAGTTTAAATACACTCCATTAGTATTTGGTAGCATTGCCTTTAAATTGCTTAACTTGAGTCAAACGTTTCGGGTAGCCTTCTTCCCACAAATAAGGAATTTTGGCCCATTCCTCCTGACAGAGCTGGTGTAACTGAGTCAGGTTTGTAGGCCTCCTTGCTCGCACACACTTTTTCAGTTCTGCCCACACATTTTCTTTAGGATTGAGGTCAGGGCTTTGTGATGGTCACTCCAATACCTTGACTTTGTTGTCCTTAACACGGAACCCAAACCGGCTGCGCATGTGCGCCATCGTGCGCTAACATGCATACATTTATTTTGTCCCCCTACAACAAACGTGATCAAGACACACAGGTTAAAATATCAAAACAAACTCTGAACCAATTACATTAATTTGGGGACAGGTCAAAAAGCATTAAACATGTATGGCAATTTAGCTAGTTAGCTTGTACTTGCTAGCTAATTTGTCCTATTTAGCTAGCTTGCTGTTGCTAGCTAATTTGTCCTGGGATATAAACATTGAGTTGTTATTTTACCTGAACTGCACAAGGTCCTCTAGTCCGTCAAATTAATCCACACATAAAACGGCCAACCGAATCGTTTCTAGTCATCTCTCCTCCTTCCAGGCTTTGTCATCGTTGAACGTATATGATGATCTGCATCTAAACTCATAGTATTACCATGACTACCAGCAAAACAGTGCGTCTTTCAATCACCCACGTGGGTATCACCAATGAGGAGATGGCACGTGGGTATCTGCTTCTATAAACCAATGAGGAGATGGGAGATGCAGGACTTTCAGCGTGGTCTCCGTCAGAAATAGAAAGGACTTCTATTTTAGCCCTTGGCAAAGCAGATGCTCGTTGACTCGTGCGAGCAGTGTGGGTGCAATAATTGAATAGCATGGATTTCTACATTTTGCGACGCTCGCACACGCGATGTGTCCGGTCTGGTCAGCATGTAAGCCAAATTTGTAAGTATGCTTGGGTCATTGTCCATTTGGAAGACCTATTTGCAACCAAGCTTTAAGTTCCTGATTGATGTCTTGAGATGTTTCTTCAATATATCCACATCATTTTCCTACCTCATGTTGCCATCTATTTTGTGAAGTGCACCAGTCCCTCCTGCAGCAAAGCACCCCAACAACATGATGATACCACCCCCGTGCTTCACGGTTGGGATGGTGTTCTTCGGCTTGCAAGCATCCCCCTTTTTCCTCCAAGTATAAGGATGGTCATTATGGCCAAACAGTTCTATTTTTGTTTCATCAGACCAGAGGACATTTCTCCAAAAAGTATGATCTTTGTCCCCATGTGCCGTTTTCACACCGTAGTCTGGATATAAAAATGTACCCGTTATACTGTAGCACCACAGTGGGGTTGATATTCATGTGCATATGTTCAGTCTTCACAGTGTTTGGAACAAAGTGTTGTTACAATACACATTTCCGGGACTAATCTATATGCATTTATGTGACAGACCACTCCCACGTGAATGTTTATTGGTCAATTAGGGCCATGTTGTTTGATGTACTAGTCTAGATTACAGTGTGTTTACAGACCTTGGTCCAAAGATGACATATATGACGTTTTGTAAAGATGGGACATTCAGTGCCAGAGGAGTAGCGTTTTAAGTGTTTGTCACAAAATTCTAAATGGAGGAAAATCCATCATGGTGGATTTTTTTATATTTTTATGGCATATTTGTTCCTTATGAGGAGAGGGACCTGTGGACGCAATTTCATGACTCCAGGTCACATGTGGTGCGGGGGCGGACCTTTCAAATCTTACATTTTCAATTCCTTGTTATGGCAACACCTTATGGCCAATTGGCATGGTGTTGCATGAGAGGGTTTGGCCCTTGGACCTTGCTAAATTCCACAGTCCTAATCCTTTTCATCTCACAGGAATTAGCTTTTTTTTTCACCAAAATGGCAGAAAAAGGAACATAGCAATAATGAACTGAAAGTTCAAGGTTGACGGTCTTCCACATCTCCAGATGTCTGTCTGGTGTTGAGTTTGTTTGGAAAGGCAGTACCCTTACAGAAAAAAACACATGATTTTACTTGAAATTTCACATTTGAAGTCTTGTTTTTGGAACACTTCACATGTTTTCACATGTGTAGTTTCATGTTATCACATGTTGTTTATATGTTATCAATTAACTTCAAATAAGATAAAATGTGAGCACATGAAAACATGTGTTCACATGTGAAATTCATGTGGTTTTTCTGTAAGGGTATGTTAGATTTAGTATAGGGAGCATCGCTGACACAGACAGGCAGGGAGTCAGTCAGATACTGGTAGACAGGCCCAGAGCTCTTCATCAGGCACGCCGTCTCCTCCTCCTCTGTAGGTAGGCTGGATCATCCACTATCAAAGTGTAGCTTCGGCGGCTGTAAAACTCACTGCTAGAGAAGAACACCACACCTCAACAGTAGTCTGGAAAAGTCCCCTACGTGGCGAGCCTCTGCCGTTCCCGCACACTGCAGTCCACAGCCTTCCAGGAACCGGGACAGGTGGAACAAAATGCCTGTTCTGTGATTCATCACTCAAATGCTTTTTGCAGCGTTTCTCGAACTTGGTCCTCTGGACCCAAAGAGGTACACTTTTTGGTTTTTGCCCTAACACGACACAGCTGATTCAAATGATAAAAGCTTGATGATTAGTTAATTATTTGAATCAGCTGTGTCGTGCTAGGGCAATAAACAAAATGTGCACCACTAGGGGTCCCCAGCACCGAGTTTGGGAAACACTGCCTTATACTGTAGTCATAGTCATGTCTAACAATACAAATCACACAGTACAGTCTGACCCATAGCACAGACCAGAGCCCAGAGCCCAGAGCCCAGAGCCCAGAGCCCAGAGCCCAGAGCCCAGAGCCCAGAACCCAGAGCCCACAGACCAGAGCCCACAGACCAGAGCCCAGAGCACAGAGCCCAGAGCACAGAGCCCAGAGCCCAGAGCCCACAGACCAGAGCCCACAGACCAGAGCCCAGAGCCCAGAGCCCAGAGCCCAGAGCCCACAGACCAGAGCCCAGAGCCCAGAGCCCAGAGCCCACAGACCAGAGCCCAGAGCCCAGAGCCCAGAGCCCAGAGCCCAGAGCCCAGAGCCCAGAGCCCAGAGCCCACAGACCAGAGCCCAGAGGCCAGAGCCCAGAGCCCAGAGCCCACAGACCAGAGCCCAGAGCCCAGAGCCCACAGACCAGAGCCCAGAGCCCACAGACCAGAGCCCAGAGCCCGGCTGAAAATCCATCTCTTCTTATTGAAGTTCCAATACATCTGCCTCTCTCTGTCCCACCACACAGGGGACTGATGGAGACAAAAGAACCAGCCAAAAGCAAGAGAGAGGTGAATTGATTAGCAGGGTTGTTTATGAGATTTTCATTAAGCGCCTGGATTTTGAAGATTGGATTTGTGTCCGATAAGCAGAATGTAGCTGGTAGTAATGTGTCTGGCTTTCTTTTTAAAGCAACTCACTGGTATTGACCTGGAGCGAAACACTTCAGCCTCAGCGTTTCTCATCTGTGTAATCCTCCCCTATTATAGACCTACCCCTCACACACACATGCAGACACACACGCAGCACACATGCAGACACATACACACACACAACTCCCTCCTCACAGGATCTGCTGTCTATTCTTCTTCGATGTAGACATTCAATACCTTTCAGTCAGAACTCTAATAGAGTTCACGGCACAGACACCTCTCCTCACCTCTAATGAAAATAAATACAACACATTAGATATACCAATATGTAATGTCTATGGCCACATCTAGCCACTTAACACACTAATAGAGTTAGGAGGAAAACGTATCTTTGCCAACTTAAATGTTTTCTATTTTCCACCATAGAAGTGAGGGTGAATACAGACCATCTGTTGTGTGGGACGTGTGGTGAGGTTAAGACTACTATTCTAAATCAGAACACCGTGGAATGATGAAACACCACGCCACACGGCTACTTGACTGACTGACTGACTGTCTGACTGATTGACTGTCTGACTGACTGTCTGCTAGACCTCCATCATCTACGTCAAACGCACCAGAATAGGAAAGATCTCAACGTAGAATGTCAGACGAAGGGGTCTGTTTTGTTTATTTTTACTAAAGTTGGATAATATGCTATGTGTTTTTGGGGGAATATTTGTCGATTTGTTTCGTTTTTCTAAAGTTTGTTCTGCTTAAAATATACAGTATGTGTTATCGTGGGCGGCACCGTGTGGTGAAGGTCAGAGTGCGTAAGAGACTCACTATTCCAGGAATACGAGGGAGGGGAAACCGTGACAACACATCACATGTCCCTCATTTGCGAACACGTGAGGAGATCATGCAGTGAGAGGAGTTGGAGTACTGTTATCAGGGGAGAGAGGAGAGTTGTATTGGTTTGGCCACAGGCTTTTCACTTACTCCCCCCCCCCCCACACACACACACACATACACACACACACACACACTCACACACACTCACACACACTCACACACACATACACACACTCACACTCACACACTCACACACTCACACACACACACACACTGACACACACACACACACACTCACACACACTCACACACACATACACACACACACACACACTCACACACACACACTCACACACACATACACACACTCACACTCACACACTCACACTCACACACACATACACACACACACACTCACACACACTCACACACACACACACACACTCACACACACATACACACACACACACATACACACACACACACACACACACACACACACACACACACACACACACACACACACACACACACACACACACACACACTCACACTCACACACACATACACACACACACACATACACACACATACACACACACACACACATACACTCACACACACATACACACACACACACAGAGCCCCTCAGGCAGAGGGTACCATGGCTCCCTATTGATCCCATTGTAAACACACACCATGGTCACAAGCAGGGGCAGACGATTCACAATCTATGCAACGTACACCAATCTGTAATACCATGTGTGTATACCAAACACATTATTACAGTTAACAATAACTTATAAGTAGCACATACATATTTAAAACCTAAGCTCTGTCAAATGTATTTCATTTTTTTCAGTTTGTCAAACATAGACAAACATAGTGGAGGCTGTTTTTGAAGGCTGGTGAAAATGTGTTACACAACCTGGCGAGGGGAAGGGAATTGGTGTTGCACTGAATCAAATCTCTTTCAATAGACCAAAGGCAACAGGGAACTAATGTGTGTCTTTCTGTTTAACGGGCCAGCAGAGCTAACAGTTAGAAGAATCCTGGACGGTGTTCAGACACTTAGTCTGCTGGACATCCTCAATTATTCAAGTAAAGTCTAGATTGAATAACAGTGAGTTCCTTTCAACAGGCAGATTTCTTCAAAAGACAACTCCAAATCAATAAGGAGAGAACCTTTTGACCAATGTGAAAGCATTAACATGTTTATTGATCTACACGCACACAGATGCACGCACACACACAGACTCGCTCACACACACACATGCACGCACACAGATGTGCACACACACACACACACAGATGCGCACACACACACACATGCATGCACACACACATTCTGTGTGCGCACACATGCCCACACACACACATGCCCTCACACACACACACACACACACACACACACACACACACATGCGCGCACACGCACGCACGCATACACACAAAGATACTGTGCACACACACACACACACACATGCACGCATGGACGAATGCACACAAACACACAACACATTCTTCTGAAACCTTTGTCTCAGCACGGTGCACCTCCATTAAGACTAATGATAACCGGACCAGCTACGATCTGTAACCTCCACAGCCCAGTGCCTGCAATTCATATTTATGACACTCTACAGGAGTTAATAAGCATTAGATATCTAAAGTGTGTGACTGGAAAGTATTATCCATCAGCTGAGGCCATTACCATCTGAATAAGACTGCTGCATTCTTCAGAATGTTCCCAATCTCGTTCAACTTGTTGCTGCATCTGAAATAAATATGAATGGTTAATAAACACAGCCTCTTTGGTGATGAATACACATTGGCCTTAGAATAATACTGTTTCCTCTGAGATGAAATGATTCTCAGAGAATACACACAGGGAGCACCATGACACCCTATACTAACTTACATATGCAGTTGAAGTCAGAAGTTTACATACACCTTTGCCAAATACATTTCAACTCAGTTTTTCACAATTCCTGACATTTAATCTGAATAAAAATTCCTGGACATAGGTAAGTTAGGATCACCACTTTATTTTAAGAATGTGAAATGTCAGAATAATAGTAGAGAGAATGATTTATTTCAGCTTTTCTTTCTTTCATCACATTCCCAGTGGGTCAGAAGATAAATACACTCAATTACTATTTGGTAGCATTGCCTTTAAATTGTTTAACTTGGGTCAAACGTTTTGGGTAGCCTTTCACAAGCTTCCCACAATAAGTCGGGTGAATTTTGGCCCGTTCCTCCTGACAGAGCTGGTGTAACTGAGTCAGGTTTGTATGCCTCCTTGCTCGCACACACTTTTTCAGTTCTGCCCACACATTTTCTATAGAATTGAGGTCAGGGCTTTGTGATGTCCACTCCAATACCTTGACTTTGTTGTCCTTAAGCCATTTTGCCACAACTTTAGAAGTATGCTTGGGGTCATTGTCCATTTGGAAGACCCATTTGAGACCAAGCTTTCACTTCCTGACTGATGTCTTGAGATGTTGCTTCAATATATCCATATAATTTTCCACCCTCATGATGATCTATTTTGTGAAGAGCACCAGTCCCTCCTGCAGCAAAGCACCCCCACAACATGATGCTGCCACCATCGTGCTTTATGGTTGGGATGGTGTTCTTTTGATTGCAATCCTCCCCCTTTTTCCTCCAAACATAACAATGGTCATTATGGCCAAACAGTTCTATTTTTGTTTCATCAGACAAGAGGACATTTCTCCAAAAAGTACGATCTTTGTCCCCATGTGCAGTTGCACACCGTAGTCTGGTTTTTTTTATGGCGGTTTTTGAGCAGTGTCTTCATCCTTGCTGAGCGGCCTTTCAGGTTTTTCATTTTTGTTTATTTTATTCACCTTTATTTAACCAGGTAGGCTGGTTGAGGACAAGTTCTCATTTTCAACGATAAGCAATCTGGCCAAGATAAAGCACAGCAGATTGACACGTACAACAACACAGAGTTACACATGGAATAGACAAACATACAGTCAATAATACAGTAGAAAAAAAGTCTATACACAGTGTGTGCAAATGAGGTAAGATAAGGGAGTTAAGGCAATAAACAGGCCATGGTGGCGAACTAATTACAATTAAGCAATTAAACACTGGAATGGTAAATGTGCAGAAGATGACTGTGCAAGTAGAAATACTGGGGTGCAAAGGAGCAAGATAAATAAATAAATACATTATGGGGAAGGGGTAGTTGGATGGGCTGTTTACAGATGGGCTATGTACAGGTGCAGTGATCTGTGAGGTGCTCTAATAGCTGGTGCTTAAAGCTAGTGAGGGAGATATGAGTCTCCAGCTTCAGTGATTTTTGCAGTTCGTTCCAGTCATTGGCAGCAGCGAACTGGAAGGAAAGGCGGCCAAAGGAAGAATTGGCATTGGGGGTGACCAGTGAGATATACCTGCTGGAGCGTGTGGTACGGTGGGTGCTGCTATGGTTACCAGTGAGCTGAGATAAGGCGGGGCTTTACCTAGCAGAGAGTAGAGATGACCTGGAGCCAGTGGGTTTGGCGATGGGTATGGAGCAAGGGCCAGCCAACGAGAGCATACAGGTCACAGCGGTGGGTAGTATATGGGGCTTTGGTGACAAAACGGATGGCACTGTGATAGACTTCATCCAATTTGTTGAGTAATATTGGTGTTAAAGGTTGGAGGCTATTTTATAAATGACATCGCCAAAGTCGAGGATTGGTAGGATGGTCAGTTTTACGAGGGTATGTTTGGCAACATGAGTGAAGGATGCTTTGTTGCGAAATAGGAAGCCGATTCTAGATTTAATTTTGGATTGGAGATGCTTAATGTGAGTCTGGAAGGAGAGTTTACAGTCTAACCAGACACCTAGGTATTTGTAGTTGTCCACATATTCTAAGTCAGAGCCGTCCAGAGTAGTGATGCTGGACATGCGGGCAGGTGCGAGCAGTGATCGGTTGAAGAGCATGCATTTAGTTTTACTTGCATTTAAGAGCATTTGAAGGCCATGGTAGGAGAGTTGTATGGCATTGAAGCTCGTCTGGAGATTAGTTAACAGTGTCCAAAGAAGGGCCAGAGGTTTACAGAATGGTGTCGTCTGTGTAGAGGTGGATCAGAGAATCACCAGCAGGTGGTGTCGATATAGGACTCCTACTGTGGATATAGATACTTTTTTACGTTTCCTCCAGCATCTTCACAAGGTCCTTTGCAGTTGTGGGATTGATTTGCACTTTTCACAACAAAGTACGTCCATCTCTAGGAGACAGAATACATCTCCTTTCTGAGTGGTGCGACGGCTGTGTGGTCCCATGGCGTTTAAACTTGCGCACTATTGTTTGTACAGATGAACGTGGTACCTTCAGACATTTAAAATTGCTCCCAAGGATGAACCAGACTTGTGGAGATCTACAATGTTTTTTTCTGAGGTCTTGGCTGATTTCTTTTGATTTTCCCATGATGTCAAGCAAAGAGGCACTGAGTTTGAAGGTAGGCCTTGAAATACATCCACAGGTACACCTCCAATTGACTCAAATTATGTCAATTAGCCTATCAGAAGCTTTTAAAGCCATGACATCATGTTATGGAATTTTCCAAGCTGTTTAAAGGCACAGTCAACTTAGTGTATGTAAACTTCTGACCCACTGGAATTGAGATACAGTGAATTATAAGTGAAATTGTCACGTTCTGACCATCGTTCGTATGTGTTTTCCTTGTTTTAGTGTTGGTCAGGACGTGAGCTGGGTGGGCATTCTATGTTGTGTGTCTGGTTTGTCTATTTCTATGTTTGGCCTGATATGGTTCCCAATCAGAGGCAGGTGTTAGTCATTGTCTCTGATTGGGAACCATATTTAGGTAGCCTGTTTTGTGTTGGGTTTTGTGGGTGATTGTTCCTGTCTTTGTGTTTTGCACCAGATAGGGCTGGTTTTGGTTTTCCACGTTTATTGTTTTGTAGTGTTCATGTTTATCTTTGTTTATTAAACATGAATCAATATAATCACGCTGCGTTTTTGGTCCGCCTCTCTTTCACCAGAAGAAAACCGTTACAGAAATAATCTGCCTGTAAACAATTGTTGGAAAAATGACTTGTGTCATGCACAAAATAGATGTCCTAATCGACTTGCCAAAACTATAGTTTGTTAACAAGACATTTGTGGAGTGATTGAAAAACTAGTTTTAATGACTCCAACCTAAGTGTATGTAAACTTCCGACTTCAACTGTGCCTTCGTAATGTATTCAGACCCCTCCAATTTTCCACATTTTGTTAGGCCTTATTCTAAAATTGATTCAATTGTTTTTTTCCCTCATCAATCGCCACACAATACCCCATAATGACAAAGTAAAAACAGGTTTTAAAAAATGTTAGCAAATGTATAAAATAAAAAAAACTGAAATATCACATTTACATTAGTATTCAGACCCTTCACTCAGTACTTTGTTGAAGCACCTTTGGTAGCGATAACAGCATTGATTCTTCTTGGGTATGACGTTACCAGCTTGGCACACCTGTATTTGGGGAGGTTCTCCCATTCTTCTCAGCAGATCCTCTCAAGCTCTGTCCGGTTGGATGGGCAGCATTGCTGCACAGCTATTTTCAGGTCTCTCCAGACCTGCTCGATAGGATTCAAGTCTGGGCTCTGGCTGGGCCAATCAAATGTTATTGGTCACATTGGTCACATACACGTGTTTTGTAGATGTTATTGCGGGTGTAGTGAAATGCTTGTGTTTCTAGCTCCGACAGTGCAGTAATATCTAACAAGTAAAATCTAACAGTTTCACAACATATACCCAATACACATAAATCTAAGTAAGGCATAGATTAAGAATATATATATATATATAGATATGTCAGAGCGGCATTGGACTAAGTTACAGTGGCGTAGTATAGAGTACAGTATATACATATGAGACGGGTGATGCAATATTTACAAACAAATAAAGTGACTAAGATATCGTAGAATAGTATAAATCAAATCAAATCAAATCAAATTTTATTTGTCACATACACATGGTTAGCAGATGTTAATGCGAGTGTAGCGAAATGCTTGTGCTTCTAGTTCCGACAATGTAGTAATAACCAACAAGTAATCTAACTAACAATTCCAAAACGACTGTCTTATACACCCAAGTGTAAGGGGAAAAAGAATATGTACATAAAGATATATGAATGAGTGATGGTACAGAGCGGCATAGGCAAGATGCAGTAGATGGTATCGAGTACAGTATATACATATGAGATATGAGATGAGTATGTAAACAAAGTGGCATAGAGTACAGTTTACACATATGAGATGAGTAATGCAAGATATGGAGACATTATTAAAGTGTCTAGTGTTCCATTTCTAAAAGTGGCCAGTGATTCCAAATCTATGTCTATAGGCAGCTGCCTCCGATGTGCTTGCGATGGCTAGCACATCAGTCTGATGGCCTTGAGATAGCTGTTTTTCAGTCTCTCGGTCCCAGCTTTGATGCACTCAAGGACATTCAGAGACTTGTCCCAAAGCCACTCCTGCGTTGTCTTGGTAGTGTGCTTAGTGTGGTTGTCCTGTTGGAAGGTGAACCTTTGACCCAGTCTGAGGTCTGGATCTCTCTGTGCGTTGCTCGGTTCATCTTTGCCTCAATCCTGACTAGTCTCCCAGTCCCTGCCACTGAAAAACATCTCCACAGCATAATGCTGCCACCACCATGCTTCACCATAGGGATGGTGCCAGGTTTCCTCCAGACCTGACGCGTGGCATTCAGACAAAAGAGTTCAATCCTGTTTGCATCAGACCAGATAATCTAGTTTCTCATGGGCTGAGAGTTTTTAGGTTCCTTTAGGCAAACTCCAAGTGGGCTGTCATGTGCCTTTTACTGAGGAATGGCTTCCATCTGGGTACTCTACCATAAAGGCCTGATTGGTGGAGTGCTGCAGAGATGGTTGTCCTTCCGGAAGATTCTCCCATCTCCCTAGAGGAACTAGAGCTCTGTCAGAGTGACCATCGGGTTTTTGGTCACCTCCCTGACAATTCCTTCGACCTCATGGCTGACATGCACTGTCAACTGTAGGACCTTATATAGACAGGTGTGTGCCTTTTCAAATCATGTCAAATCAATTGAATTTACCACAGGTGGACTCCAATCAAGTTGCAGAAACATCAAGGATGATCAATGGAATCAGGATCCACCTGAGTTCAATTTCGGGTCTCATAGCAAAGGGTCGGAATACTTATGTAAATAAATTTGCACAAATAAAATGTTTTTCCAGTGATGTCAAACATGACCTTGAAGCCTTTCAAGAAAATCAATGATGAAGCTTTTCTATGCTAAAGAGCTCATTTTAGGGAGAATATTGTCAGTATTGAGTAAGTACAGAATGTTCAGATATATCCACGAGAAAGAGAGAGCCTCGTGTCACACAAAAAGGCTCGCTTCTCAGACAGGAAATGATATTCTGCAGGAAATGATAGACTCTTGGAAGAAGCATGATGAAAGGGTGGCTCAACCGAGACGCTCTCCGTTCCGCTCCATATTACAACCCAACATCTTTATAAGCAATACAGGATCAGCTGGATAGCCCATCCTGTATATGTAGTGCCTTCAGAAAGTATTCATAACCCTTGACTATTCCACATTTAGTTGTTTTACAGCCTGTATTCAAATAACATTTCTCACCTATGTCCACACAATACCCCATAATGACAAAGTGAAAACATGTTTTTTGAAATGTTGTCAAATGTATTGAAACTTAAACACATAAATATCTTATTTACATAAGTATTCACTCCCCTGAATCAATACATGTTACAATCACCTTTGGCAGCGATTACAGCTGTGCTTCATTCTGGGTGAGTCTCTTAGAGCTTCGCACACCTGGATTGCACAATATTTGCACATTATTAGTAAAAAAAAATATTCAAGCTCTGTTAAGTTGGTTGTTGATCATTGTTAAGTCTTGCCATAGAGTTTCACTCTGATTTAAGTCAAAACTGTAACTAGGCCACTCAGGAACAACAGTGTGTGTGGCCTTGTATTTTAGGTTATTGTCTGCTGAAAGGTGAATTTGTCTCCCAGTGTCTGTTGGAAAGCAGACAGAACCAGGTTTTCCTCTAGGACTTTGCCTCTGCTTAGCTCTATTCCATTTATTTTTCAACCCCCCAAAAAACTCCCTAGTCCTGGCCAATGACAATCATACCCATAACATGATGCGGCCACCACCATGCTTGAAAGTATGATGAGTGGTACTCAGTGATGTGTTGTGTTGGATTTTCCCCAAACATAACGCTTTGTATTCAGGACACAAAGTTAATTTGTTTGCCACATTTTTTGCAGTTTTACTTTAGTGGCTTGTTGCAAACAGGATGCATGTTTTGGAATATATGTATTCTGTACAGGCTTCCTTCTTTTCACTCTGTCATTTAGGTTAGTATTGTGGAGTAACTACAATGTTGATGATCAATCCTCAGTTTTCTCCTATCACAGCTATTAAACTATGTAACTCTCTGATAACTAGAAAGGTCGCCTGTATCTTTGTAGTGACTGGGTGTACTGATATACCATCCAAAGTGTAATTAATAACTTCA
This sequence comes from Oncorhynchus kisutch, assembly GCF_002021735.2. NCBI lineage: Eukaryota > Metazoa > Chordata > Actinopteri > Salmoniformes > Salmonidae > Oncorhynchus > Oncorhynchus kisutch. Next base: position 10,799,711 of record NC_034175.2, on the reverse strand, counting down.
CCATGCTCAAAGGGATATTCAATGTCTGTGATGTTGTACAGAGAAGAGGTAATCATTCAAAAGGGAATCAATCATGTTAAACACTATTATTGCACACGGAGTGAGTCCATGCAACTCATTATGTGACTTGTTAAGCATATTTTTACTCCTGAACTTATTTAGGCTTGCCATAAGAAAGGTGTAGAATAGTGATTAACTCAAAACATTTCAGCTTTTCATTTTTAATAAATGTGTAAACATTTATAAAAACATAATTCCCCTTTGACGTTATGGGGAATTGTGTGTAGATCAGTGAAACAAAATCTCAGTTTAGTGAATTTTTAAATCAGGTTGTAACACAACAAAATGTGGAAAAAGCCCAGGTGTATAAATACATTCCGAATGCACTGTACATATGATTTATTCGTAACTAGAGTGGCTAGTGATTACTGTGATGTTTCAGTCCCTGCTTGACTCCACTAGAGAGGGCTGGTAATCAAATGTCCTGATGTATTTTTGGAGAGAGAGCGACCCTGTTAAGACGACTCACAATGGCCAGATAGAGACGGCAGTGTGACGAGAGGGGAATTCATTCAGAATAGAACTACACTGGCTCTTCTTCTTAGTAATTAAGAACAAGCAAACAATGTGTCGTTGCATTCCTCTGGTCCGGTCAGTCAGAGGCCCAGTGGGTCACCCACATACACACACACATGCATGCACACGCACACAGACAGACAGACAGACACACATACACACACACATGCATGCACACGCACACAGACAGACAGACAGACAGACAGACACACACACACACACACACACACACACACACACACACACACACACACACACACACACACACACACACACACACACACATGCATGCACACGCACACAGACAGACAGACACACACACACACACACACACACACACACACACACATACAAACCATCCATTCACCACGACTCCTCTCAGCTTATTAGCGTGAAAGCTTTTCTGGCATTGTGCTACTGTCAGGAGCGACCAGCCACAGAAGCCTCCATTTGTAGCATTAGTAGAAGCAGCATTACCTCCCTTCTGTTCTCCGGTGAGTGTAGGTAGATGCCATTATTGTGCCGAGTTGTACTTTATGGTGTTAAACCCCCTTGAATGTTATACAGAAGCACTTACAGGATATTCCACCTAAAAATATATGTTTATATGAACTTTGCAATAAATCTCTGATTGAAAACAACACAGTAATGGCAACCTTATTTATGAAAGTTAAATGTAGCTGCTCTGAGACATTCTTTGGTCTGGTTGCACAGATAGGTCCAGAGGCCACCAATTACATTTCTTTTCCTGCACTTTCCTCCTTGAAGGAAGAATGTAACTTTTTCTTGATGATTACAGATAGTTTTTTGCAGGGAAAATATTTCCATTGCTCTGCGGCCATCACGTTTCAATTGGGCGGGCAACTGATGGCTCGGCTATTATGACTGTAGAGATAAGCACTATTGTTGATTTATTTTTAATGAGTTTTTCAATTATATTACCCATTAGAAGTTGTTCAAGAGGACCACTGGTGCAATAGGCCTGGTTTCATGCTGAAACTGGAATGTGGATCAGGCTGCTGCCCTGATCCTGCTGCTGTATGTATGTTTATTTAACCTTCATTTAACTAGGCAAGTCAGTTAAGAACACATGTTTATTGTGTGCTGCCCTCACGGCCAGTTGTGATAAAGCCTGGATTCGAACCAGGGACTGTAGTGACACCTCTTGCACTAAGATGCAGTGCCTTAGACCGAATGTGGGAATGGCTCTTGGATAATTAAGATAATGTATGTATGATCCATATCTTACAAAACATTTGACTGAGCATTGCTGGATCCCCATTCTATTAAGAGACCTTGGTCTGTACTTTGTTTGCTGTGCCATTTCACCACACGTAAAGCTTAAAAAAGAGCAGTGTATGTTTTTTTAAAACATGCTTTTCTTTGATGTCCAATAGAGGAGTATACGATACAAAGTAGAGAAACAAACAACTAGCTGTGTGTTTATGTCACGGATGACTAGGAGGGGAAGGTAGGAATCAGGTGCAGAGAGCAGAGGGTTCACGGAGAAATGCACTTTATTCCGGCACAAAATGGTCATGCCCAAAACACAGGGCGGAAAACACAGACCAACCCAAAACACAGGGTAACACGGTCCGGAGCACAATAACACCTCCGATACAAAACGTGAACAAAATATTATCCCGCACAAACAAGAGCGGGCTTCACCAGCTTAAATAGGTAAGCAAATCAAGAAAACAAATAGGAACAGGTGCAACTCATAAGACTAAACTAACAGAAAAGGGAAAAGGGATCGGCTAGTAGACCGGTGACAACGACCGTCGAGCACCGCCCGAACAGGCAGGGGAGCCTGCTTCGGCAGGTGTGGTGACAGTTTACTTATTTGTGTGTTCCTTCTGTGTGTTTCCGTGTGTTTCTGTGTGTGTTCTTTCATTCCTTGTGTGTGTGTATGTTCCGTGTGTGTTGCTCCTGAGCGTGTTCCGAATGTGTGTGTGTTTTTGTATGTATGTATTTCGTGTGTGTTCCTTATGCATGTGTGTTCCGTTCTGCGTGTGTGTTTATCCTGGAGGGGAACATTAATCACAGTCGGTGCCAGACACAGATCAGTGTGGATGGGCTCCGTTCAGCCGCTGCCATGGAGCATTCTGGGAAAGAGTGACAGGCTGTAAATCAGACTGAGTCAGCGGATGTCAGCCGAGTGTGTGTGTGTTTAAAACAGGGTCTTTCTCCATCATTTAGGCAGTCAGGCAGAATGTGGATCAACCTGGACCACAGCAGGACAGGTGTGGATCAGGTAACGCTGATCACTACCAACACCTGACGGGAGCCATTTTGTTTGTGAGACAGGTGTGTGCTTGAGAGGTGTCAGTTTCAAGATGCTGTGTTAGATGAATGTAGAAAGACCCCATGAGTTTATTCATGAATGTTTGACTAAGTAAGAGAAACCTTCATAATGCAGATGTATAAAACATTCCATTTATACAGTATTACATTATTTGAGACAAGGATATTCTGACTTTTGTATGGGATATATCTAATATCTGAGTACATAAAGTCATTATTAGTCTCTCTCTCTCTCTCTCTCTCTCTCTCTCTCTCACACACACACACACACACTCTCTGTCACTCTCTCTCTCTCTGTCACTCTCTCTGTCATTCTCTCTCTGTCAAAATCAAATCAAATCAAATGTATTTATATAGACCTTCGTACATCAGCTGATATCTCAAAGTGCTGTACAGAAACCCAGCCTAAAACCCCCAAACAGCAAGCAATGCAGGTGTAGAAGCATGGTGGCTAGGAAAAACTCCCTAGAAAGGCCAAAACCTAGGAAGAAACCTAGAGAGGAACCAGGCTATGAGGGGTGGCCAGTCCTCTTCTGGCTGTGCTGGGTGGAGATTATAACAGAACATGATGGCCAAGATGTTCAAATGTTCATAAAAGACCAGCATGGTCAAATAATAATGTTGCTCTCTTTCACTCTGTCTCTCTCTCTGTCTCTCTCTCTCTCTCTCTCTGTCACTCTCTCTCTGTCACTCTCTCTCTCACTCTCTGCCACTCTCTCTCTCGCTCTCTGTCACTCTCTCTCTGTTTCTCAGCGAGTGGTAGTAGTGAGTTGTAGAGTCCTGGATGTTTTTATTCCCTATTCATTATTTTCTCTTTCTTAACATCCATTGTTGATATGGGATGTCAGCAGGATTCTAATCAGGAAGACATTTTCAGCCTTATCTCATTGATTCTACTTGAAGAATGCACACACACACACACACACACACACACACACACACACACACACACACACACACACACACACACACACACACACACACACACACACACACACACACACACACACACACACACACACACACACACACACACATATGATCCACTTGAGGAGGAGAACGCACACACACACACATTCACACACGCTCATATTCACACACACACACTGGGCCTAATTGCACGGTAGAGAGACACAGAGGGGTGATTTCCATGTAATCGAATCCAGGCCTCTCCTGCAGATTACATTTAATTAGCCCTCTCATCTGGAGTGAACACAGCTAGGGTCCCTGCAAAGCACCTATAAACTCTGCCTCCTGGAAAAAGGAAACAGGACAAACAATGAGATGAAAACTCACACCAAATAATCAAATACATGGACTCTATTCTATTTAAATACAACACAAAATAGCCCTCTCTTGAAAATATGCTAAGTTAAACTTTTGAATTTGGAACTGCAGTAGTGGCTAGCAATCTATCATGCACCCATCCTCCTAACAACAACATGTTCCACCTCACGACACAAGTGGTTTCATCTTCTTAGCAGTTTTAGCAGAGTCTTATACAGGAGGATTTAGAGCGATCTGAAACAGGGAAAACAAGTCTTAGGCCATATAGCTGTAGTGATAAGCCTTAGGCTTTTGCAGAACAGGGCTGGGATATGTTTGTGTGTGTGTGTGTTTGTGTGTGTGTGTGTGCCTGCAACCACCAATGTTATATACAACCCAAGAATAAGAGCCTGGTGGCACCATTAGCCTGTAACTAAATGGATAAGGGTGTGTGTGTGTGTGTGTGTGTGTGTGTGTGTGTGTGTGTGTGTGTGTGTGTGTGTGTGTGTGTGTGTGTGTGTGTGTGTGTGTGTGTGTGTGTGTGTGTGTGTGTGTGTGTGTGTGTGTGTGTGTGTGTGTGTGTGTGTGTGTGTGTGTGTGTGTTTTGCTGGCCAAGCGAAGATATCGAGAGAGTCTGTGTATGTATGTCAAAGTGAGTGTGTATCTGCACGAATGTCTTCAGCTGTTGTAATTGCCCTCAAAGGTCCCGGTAATCTCTCGACCAAACAGAGCAGTTTGCAGCTGAAGCCAGTCGTAATCGCTGTGCCTGTCTAACCCAGCAAAGGGGAAGCTGTAAAAACAGATGTCCTCATGAATTAGTGAAAGCTGTTATGAATTATTAACTGATAACCAAAGAGACAATGCCAGGGGGTTTATGTTAATTTAATTATTTATTTGATATACAACACTGTTTGATTATATATATATTCTCTTCAGCTGAGTTAGTGTTGAGTTTGGAGAATGTGTTCCCCTCCAATGAGCTTTAGGGAGGCAGCATAGACAGGCTTGTAATGCTTGTAATGGGGGAGAGAGAGATGAGCAAAATATAGGTAAAGAGAGGAGGGAGAGGGCGGAAGAGGGCACAAATGGTGAAGAGGGTGAAGAGGGGGAAGAGGGAAATTTCGAGGTCATGAAAAAATGAAGCATTCCCTCTCTCCTCTCCTCCAGCTCTTCCATTCTCTCTCTCTCTCTCCTCTCCTCCAGCTCTTCCATTATCTCTCTCTCCTCTCCTCCAGCTCTTCCATTCCCCCTCTCCTCTCCTCCAGCTCTTCCATTCTCTCTCTCCTCTCCTCCAGCTCTTCCATTCCCTATCTCCGCTCCTCCAGCTCTTCCATTCTCTCTCTCTCTCCTCTCCTCCAGCACTTCTACTCCCTCTCTCCTCTCCTCCAGCTATTCCATTCCCTCACTTCTCTCCTCCAGCTCTTCTACTCCCTATCTCCTCTCCTCCAGCTCTTCATCTCACTCTCTCCTCTCCTCTCCTCCAGCTCTTCTACTCCATCTCTCCTCTCCTCCAGGTCTTGTACTCCCTCTCTCCTCTCCTCTCCTTCAGCTCTTCTACTCCATCTCTCCTCTCCTCCAGCTCCTCTACTCCCTATCTCCTCTCCTCCAGCGCTTCATCTCCCTCTCTCCTCTCCTCTCCTCCAGCTCTTCTACTCCATCTCTCCTCTCCTCAAGCTCTTCTACTCCCTCTCTCCTCTCCTCCAGCTCTTCTACTCCCTCTCTCCTCTCCTCTTCTCCAGCTCTTCTACTCCCTCTCTCCTCTCCTCTTCTCCAGCTCTTCTACTCTCTCTCTCCTCTCCTTCAGCTCTTCCATTCCCTCTCTCCTCCAGCTCTTCTACTCAAATCAAATCAAATCAAATGTGTTTATATAGCCCTTCGTACATCAGCTGATATCTCAAAGTGCTGTACAAAAACCCAGCCTTAAACCCCAAACAGCAAGCAATGCAGGTGTAGAAGCACGGTGGCTAGGAAAAACTCCCTAGAATGGCCAAAACGTAGGAAGAAACCTAGAGAGGAACCAGGCTATGTGGGGTGGCCAGTCCTCTTCTGGCTGTGCCGGGTGGAGATTATAACAGAACATGGCCAAGACGTTCAAATGCTCATAAATGACCAGCATGGTCAAATAATAATAATCACAGGCAGAACAGTTGAAACTGGAGCAGCAGCACTGCCAGGTGGACTGGGGACAGCAAGGAGTCATTATGTCAGGTAGTCCTGAGTCATGGTCCTAGGGCTCAGGTCCTCCGAGGGAGAGAAAGAAAGAGAGAAAGAGAGAATTAGAGAGAGCATACTTAAATTCACACAGGACACCGGATACGACAGGAGAAGTACTCCAGATATAACAAACTGACCCTAGCCCCCCGACACATAAACTACTGCAGCATAAATACTGGAGGCTGAGACAGGAGGGGTCAGGAGACACTGTGGCCCCATCAGATGACACCCCCAGACAGGGCCAAACAGGAAGGATATAACCCCACCCACTTTGCCAAAGCACAGCCCCCACACCACTAGAGGGATATCTTCAACCACCAACTTACCATGCTGAGACAAGGCCGAGTATAGCCCACAAAGATCTCCGCCACGGCACAACCCAAGGGGGGGCGCCAACCCAGACAGGAAGATCACATCAGTGACTCAACCCACTCAAGTGACGCACCCCTCCTAGGGACGGTATGAAAGAGCCCCAGTAAGCCAGTGACTCAGCCCCTGTAATAGGGTTAGAGGCAGAGAATCCCAGTGGAAAGAGGGGAAACGGCCAGGCAGAGACAGCAAGGGCGGTTCGTTGCTCCAGAGCCTTTCCGTTCACCTTCACACTCCTGGGCCAGACTACACTCAATCATATGACCCACTGAAGAGATGAGTCTTCAGTAAAGACTTAAAGGTTGAGACTGAGTTTGCGTCTCTCACATGGGTAGGCAGACCATTCCATAACAATGGAGCTCTATATGAGAAAGCCCTGCCTCCAGCTTTTTGCTTAGAAATTCTAGGGACAATTAGGAGGCCTGCGTGTAGGTATGTACGGCAGGACCAAATTAGAGAGATAGGTAGGAGCAAGCCCATGTAATGCTTTGTAGGTTAGCAGTAAGACCTTGAAATCAGCCCTTGCCTTGACAGGAAGCCAGTGTAGGGAGGCTAGCACTGGAGTAATATGATCACATTTTTTGGTTCTAGTCAGGATTCTAGCAGCCGTATTTAGCACTAACTGAAGTTTATTTAGTGCTTTATCCGGGTAGCCGGAAAGTAGAGCATTGCAGTAGTCTAACCTAGAAGTGACAAAAGCATGGATTCATTTTTCTGCATCATTTTTGGACTGAAAGTTTCTGATTTTTGCAATGTTACGTAATCTGTCCTTGAAACAGTCTTGATATGTTCTTCAAAAGAGAGATCAGGGTCCAGAGTAACGCCGAGGTCCTTCACAGTTTTATTTGAGATGACTGTTCAACCATTACGATTAATTGTCAGATTCAACAGAAGATCTCTTTGTTTCTTGGGACACTAACTTTCTTGGGACCTAGAAGAAGCATATCTGTTTTGTCCAAGTTTAAAACTAGAAAGTTTGCAGCCATCCACTTCCTTATGTCTGAAACACATGCTTCTAGCGAGGGCAATTTTGGGGCTTCACCATGTTTCATTGAAATGTACAGTTGTGTGTCATCCGCATAGCAGTGAAAGTTAACATTATGTTTTCGAATGACATCCCCAAGAGGTAAAATATATAGTGAAAACAATAGTGGTCCTAAAACGGAACCTTGAGGAACACCGAAATTTACAGTTGATTTGTCAGAGGACATACCATCCACAGAGACAAACTGATATCTTTCCGACAGATAAGATCTAAACCAGGCCAGAACTTGTCCATGTAGACCAATTTGGGTTTCCAATCTCTCCAAAAGAAAGTGGTGATCGATGGTATCAAAAGCAGCACTAAGGTCTAGGAGCACGAGGACAGATGCAGAGCCTCGGTCTGATGCCATTAAAAGGTCATTTACCACCTTCACAAGTGCAGTCTCAGTGCTATGATGGGGTCTAAAACCAGACCGAAGCATTTTGTTTGTCTTCAGGAAGGCAGTGAGTTGCTGCGCAACAGCTTTTTCAAAACATTTTGAGATGAATGGGAGATTCGATATAGGCCAATAGTTTTTCATATTTTCTCGGTCAAGGTTTGGCTTTTTCAAGAGAGGCTTTATTACTGCCACTTTTAGTGAGTTTGGTACACATCCGGTGGATAGAGAGCCGTTTATTATGTTCAACATAGGAGGGTCAAGCACAGGAAGCAGCTCTTTCAGTAGTTTAGTTGGAATAGGGTCCAGTATGCAGCTTGAAGGTTTACTCCCTCTCTCCTCTTCTCTCCTCTAGCTCTTCCATTCCCTCTCTCCTCTCCTCCAGCTCTTCTAATCACTCTCTCCTGTAGCTTTTCCGCTGGCCTCAGTGAGGATGGAGCACTCTGAGAGTCCATAGGCGGCCAGTGTTAACTCCTGTCATTTGATCCTCATTAAACCTAATGACAGTCTCTTTCATAATGAGTCTTAATTTGAACCTAATGTCTGCTGATTGCCTAAAGTACAATGTGAGGCTAATATCTATGGATGGATGCTAATGATGGGTACTATAGGGCTCTAACAAGACTGTGGCTCACGCTGGATCGTTGGAGGCATTCTAATGTGTATAAGGGACCAGCGAAGGTCTAGCAGAGTCATTTGTAGGGGTTGTAATACTTAGAGAACCTGTTCACTGGACTTTGAACCAGGACTGGTTGGGTGGTTACGTAAGAAGAAAGGTTGGCTTGTCTGTGAATGAGAGAGGAGATGAGAGGAGAGAGGAAGGTGAGTCAGTGTGTAACATACATGCATGTGCGCACACACACACCCAGCCAAGGGCTTTGCGGTAGGATGGCTGTTGAACCCTGGCAGCCTAAATCAGTGCCAGCTTCTCTCTGAGTCCCTGTGACACTGCTGCGCATACATTCCCTGTTCTGAAAAACACAAATAAAACGTCATCTGTGCCACGGGGGAGGAGGGAGACAACTCCAGATTCCAGATGAAGAGTCTCACTCTAAATATACTTTTTTAAACACCAAGCTAAAACAGAAGAGAATCAGGGAGCGGAACAATGCCCAGTGGTTTGTTGTCTGTGTGTGGAAGGCCAGATGCTGTTCTTTAGTGTTTCAGTGAGTTTGGTCCATTGTGCCGCTGGCCTCCTCGATCTGAGTGGAGAAGTGGAGGATGTAGGGAGTGTAGGGGTTGGAGAACAAACCTCTGCATAGAGGGGAACAACTCCTACACCACCTGGGTTCTGGGCCTCTGTTCCTTGGTAACATTTAGATTGATAAAGCCTGTCCAAAGTACTTATAGCAGATCAGGTCAAATGTTAATGACTTTTGTGTTTATAGTTTGATGCAACTCCTTATTTTCCTAAGAGATAACTTGTGGATAGTCCAGCAGTCCAGCATACCTTTTAAACATTCCTGTATTGTACAGTAGGCCCCTAAAACCCTTTCCATTGGATTTGCCGCACTTAAAATGTCTGAAGTTGATCCATTGTGAATAAATGAATGAATAAATGATAGCCCAATAATTAGGGAGAGGACATTTAGCAGTGACATGGAGTAATATCCTCTGTTTGTGCTGGATAGTATTTCCTCAGCACTCTGAACCTTAGTGCCTCCACCGTTGATATATTCCTTAAATCTAATAATAACACACATCATTTTTATTTGCCTGGGCTATTTTACGAGCAGTTAAATCTTTATTAGCCGAGCGAGCGTCTTGCTGTCCAGATTGGGTGTCTGTTCAGGGGCTGTAAATAATGCTTAGGTCATTACAGCCACACGCCTTCCCATTTCTAATCTCACACACAAGCGGAAGCATGAGCACACACACATGGACGAACGTGCACACACACACACATAAACACGCACACAAACACACAGTTCGAGCCCTCAATCATCCTCCAGGTAATTGGGTCGGATGCCTTGTGCTTTGACATATACATTATGGGAAAAACATTTTCCAAGTAAATTTATGGAATATTTTTAAAACATACAGTACAAAAACGATAGGGGAATAGGGAGATGACTTTTGGGGGAGGGTGCGATGCTGACATATGGAATTGTATATTGGCAGTACAAATGCACCAGGACAACAGATAGTTTATTATATAGATATATTTTTATTAGAAATATGACACATTCATTTTGTGCTCTGAAAACTGTACATTAACAAAGAGTCAACCCCAGTGAACTAAAAAGGAGGGGGCGGTGGAGGTTAAAGGTCAGGGGACAGAGGTCAGGGTTCATGTCAGACAGGTACAGATCTGAGGAGGGAGTGACAGTCAGTGATACCAAAACACACACTGTTACATGGAGTTACAGAACACTCATATTCCAGTACCCTGAAAAGGATGGGAGGGGAATCATAAGATGTGTCCGAAATGGCACCCTATTCCCTATATAGCGCACTACTTTTTATTCCTGTCATTTGACCTGGTCAAAAGCAGTGCACTACATAGGGAATATGATGCCATTTCGGACGCAGATGTAATCTGAATAATCATGGTCATAATTATAATAATGACAACAATAATCCCCAAGCACAGTAAGAAAGATATTTATAGGCTAAAATTCATTCTGTAGAACTTTGTTGAAGTAATTACATTGCTGTACAACAGGACTCCAAAAGAGCCTTGTGCTTTCTCTGTGTGCAACTAATCCTAACCCCATACTGCAGTCACAACCTCTGTCATGTCCTATACAGTATTTATCATATATATTTTTTATATTTATTCATTTCCATTGTCAATATTAAGCATAATTCTTTATATACTTTGTGACATGAGTGTCCTTCATTTTTTACCACCTGCATTTGCCGAACAAGCAGAATTAAATTTGCCACAAATGTACCAAGCCTGCTCGTACATCAAGCAATCAGTCAACCAATCAAAACAGTGTCTCCTTGGCTTCTGCTGAGGTCATAGAGGCTTCCACCAATGAGATATGGCCATCTTGGCTTTCAGTCATGTCATTAAGGGCATCCGCAAATGAGATATCTCATTCTTGTTGGTCTATGCTGATGTCACTATGGTACCCACCAATGGAAGGGTTTTCCTCCCTTTTGGCTGGCTGATGTCATCGATCTGCTCCCTTCCTGTCAAGGGGGTGTGGACTCTGTCTGACAGTGCAGTGGAGGGTGGGGGGGGGGGGCTCTTAGTTGGCATGGAGAGGCACATGGTTATGGTCCAGCAGTCTGCCTCCTCCACTGCCTAGGCGTGTTTGGGACATGTACTGGACATGTAGTTTGGTTGGAACATGTACTGTATGTTGGGTGAAGGTCTTGTCCAGACCAGGTCCATTGCCTAAAGGCTTGGTTGGAACATGAACTGTATGGCTGGTCCAGGTGATCTGTTAGCAGGCTGGTGAAGAGTCCATAGGTAGTTGCAGTCTGTCCTTTTAACCTACACTACCTACACCACCCAACTAACCAAACTGGCTAACCATCCACAGAGATCTACCAGGAGGAGAGAGGGACTCAAGTATGTGTCCAGTGAAGTAATAATGTGGATAATAACAGACCAGATATATGACTGTCTGACATAGTAAACAAAAAACTGATTCCAGCAGCAATAAGAAAATATAACAAAATGCACTGCAAACCTGTTCTCTTCCCCCCCATTTAACAGGCAATTGTTCTCTCTCTCTCTCTCTCTCTCTCTCTCTCTCTCTCTCTCTCTCTCTCTCTCTCTCTCTCTCTCTCTCTCTCTCTCTCTCTCTCTCTCTCTCTCTCTCTCTCTCTCTCTCTCTCTCTCTCTCTCTCTCTCTCCTCTCTCTCTCTCTCTCTCTCTCTCTCTCTCTCTCTCTCTCTCTCTCTCTCTCTCTCTCTCTCTCTCTCTCTCTCTCTCTCACTCTCTCTCACTCTCTCTCACTCTCTCTCACTCACTCTCACTCACTCACTCACTCACTCACTCACTCTCACTCACCCCTGCCCGTTTCGTTGGTCATTGATCATTTGGTCGTTGGTTCTTAGAGTGAGATTGAGACGTGGAGCTGCGGGAAGGGAAGGTGTCTGTCTGTCTGTCTGTCTGTCTGAGAGCTGGGCTGGGGGACAGGGTTGGCTGCTCTCTCTCCGTCTGTCTCTCTGTCTCAGTCTCACACCTCTGTCTGCAGGTCCATGAGCTCCTGTCCCACCAGAGGGATGGTGGCGCTGGCCTTCTCCCACTCCACGTTCTGCAGCTCCAGGGGAGAGGCCGCCAAGGGCTCCAGGTCCTTCCTCATCCACGACGGGGGAGATTGGGTCTTCCTGATACCCTCCCAGGCCCTCTTACTGGGTGTCTGCTGCTTGTCCTGTTGGATAGAGGGAGGGGCAGGAGAGGAGAATAGGTGAACCAGAGAACAGACCAAATCCTCAAAGGGCAAGAGACATGCAGACAGAGAGAGAGAGGAGACAGACAGAGAGGAGACAGACAGAGAGGAGACAGACAGAGAGAGAGAGAGAGAGAGAGAGGTGTAGAGATGGGGAAGAGATGGGGAAGAGAGAGGTAGAGAAGGGGAAGAGAGAGGTAGAGAAGGGGAAGAGAGAGGTAGAGAAGGGGAAGAGAGAGGTAGAGAAGGGGAAGAGAGAGGTAGAGAAGGGGAAGAGAGGGGTAGAGAAGGGGAAGAGAGGTAGAGAAGGGGAAGAGAGGGTAGAGAAGGGAAGAGAGAGGTAGAGAAGGGGAAGAGAGAGGTAGAGAAGGGGAAGAGAGAGGTAGAGAAGGGAAGAGAGAGGTAGAGGTAGAGAAGGGGAAGAGAGAGGTAGAGATGGGGAAGAGAGAGTAGAGAAGGGGAAGAGAGAGGTAGAGAAGGGGAAGAGAGAGGTAGAGAAGGGGAAGAGAGAGGTAGAGAAGGGGAAGAGAGGGGTAGAGAAGGGGAAGAGAGGTAGAGAAGGGGAAGAGAGGGGTAGAGAAGGGGAAGAGAGAGGTAGAGAAGGGGAAGAGAGAGGTAGAGAAGGGGAAGAGAGAGGTAGAGAAGGGGAAGAGAGAGGTAGAGGTAGAGAAGGGGAAGAGAGAGGTAGAGAAGGGGAAGAGAGGTGAGAAGGGAAGAGAGAGGTAGAGAAGGGGAAGAGAGAGGTAGAGAAGGGGAAGAGAGAGGTAGAGAAGGGAAGAGAGAGGTAGAGAAGGGAAGAGAGAGGTAGAGAAGGAAGAGAGAGGTAGAGGTTAGAGAAGGGAAAGAGAGAGGTAGAGGTAGAGAAGGGGAAGAGAGAGGTAGAGAAGGGGAAGAGAGAGGTAGAGGTAGAGAAGGGGAAGAGAGAGGTAGAGGTAGAGGTAGAGAAGGGGAAGAGAGAGGTAGAGGTAGAGGTAGAGAAGGAGAAGAGAGAGTTAGAGGTAGAGGGTAGAGAAGGGGAAGAGAGAGGTAGAGGTAGAGAAGGGGAAGAGAGAGGTAGAGGTAGAGAAGGGGAAGAGAGAGGTAGAGGTAGAGAGAAGAGGTGGAGAAGGGGAAGAAAGAGAGAGGGAGTAAGACAGAGAGGGAAAGAGATAAGAGTGAGAGACAAGAGTTTCGTACACTCATGATGGTCTTGTCGCTGCCTGCTGAGGACACACTCCACCTCTTCCCTGCCTTCCCATCGCCAGGCGGAGACGCCCTGTCCTGGTCTGCACTGTGGATCTTCCTGTTCAGGTCCTGGAACATGTCCTGGTGACGCTTCCGTGTGTGCATGATCTTCTACATGGGACAATCACACAGGAAAACCAACCACCCATTTATCCACCATCAACATCTACACAGTGTGTTATATACCATGGTAATACTTTGGTATGAACAGAGAAAAAAACATCAATCCTCCTTAAACAACAACATAGCTTGTGCAAAATCTTCTACACGGACCAACCACATAAAACTACCATCAAAGGAAAATCCTTAATTTAGCTCCCATCCACCAGAGATGTCTACAAAGCTTAGATAGAGTACTGTATATGATCTGCTATGCAGTCCCATGCACCATAATTGTAAAGAAAAGGGGATTATTTCAATTCTAGTGGATTTTTGGAAGCAGAATTGAGACATTAGAGACAGTTTGTCAAACCGTCAAGACATTATTTCAGAAGAAATGCAGAAGTCTGAAATTACCTCAAAGTCCAGCTCCGCATAGCGAGATTTTCGTCTCTGGAGAAAGACAAGAGGGAAAGATTAAAAGATACATTCTGCTATCATCATTATGCTGTGTGAGTCTGACTAGACAAAATGGTGATGTCTTCCTCAGCATTTCACTGTTTCACTGTTAGTTTCAAATCAGTTAAAAAGACTGAGACAGTTTCTCAGTGGAAACAGTGACTCATGACAAACTGAGTGTCCATGTTGCTTAATCCTGACCCCATTGGCGTGAATCCTCGCAGTAAACAGCTTGTGATCGCGTGACCTTTGTTAGCGAGCAGAAAAAGAAAGGCTTGACCTTCAGGCTGCTTGGTTGTTGGTTGCCCTGGCAGCTGCGACCTTGCATGAACAGCATTTTGGGAGGGGAGCGAGTTTGGCCCTGAGGTGAAAAGACACCAGCAGGCTGAGAGGTCTGACTGGTTGCCTATCTGACTGGCTGCCTATCTGACTGGCTGGCTTGGCACGACTAGCTGTGCGTGGGTGTGTGCTGTGTAGCAGTCTGAGTTTGAGCTCCCCTACTGGACTGGCCCAGTCAAGGAGAGAATACTAAAACCTGACCTTTTTAAAGATCTAGGTGTTCTGTCGAGCCAGGCGAGATAGGGATATTTCCGTACATGTTGCCACTGCAGTGCTGTTACCACACAGAAAAGGATAGCGACTATAAAGATATCTCAACAGAAACCCTACGCCATGAATACAGTACCACCACATATTGACAGTAAAGGGCACTGGTTAGTTTCTGATATGTTCTTTGATCAAGCTGTCCCATCTCCTTCCCAAGTCATATGGTGAAAACATGCGGTTGTGTGTGTGTGTGTGTCTCACCTCCAGGGAGCTCATGGAGAGCGTGGACACGGTCTCGCTCTTGGACATCATTCCAGAGTTCCCAGAATCACCCTGTTCACACATGCTGTTGGTCATGTGGGATTCTCCGGAGACGTTCTGCATGTTGTGGACGGGCGACTCCCTCTCTGAGCAGGAGACACTGACCAGGTCTGCAGGCAGGCTCTTCAGCGCGAAACCTGGGACGCCCTCCACCCCCGCCGAGTTGGCCAGGTGGATGAGCCTGGTCTGGGGCATCTGCTGCTCGATGCTGATGTTGTACTTGGCCGTCGTGTCCTCCTTGCTGCCCTTTCCGGGCCGCCCCAGGGTGCCAGTGTTGTTGTTGTTAGGCAGGATGATGTACCCTGTGCCCTCAGGCCCCCCGGCCTCCCCTGTCCCCTGTGGAGACAGCTCCCCGTCCAGCTGTTTAAAGAGCTCCCCGTCACAGATGTAGATGGACTTGGCTCCCGGCAGCTCGGTGCTGATGCCCTTGGTGGCGCCACCCTTCTCCCTGCGCAGGGTGAGAGTATGACTGGGGTAGTCTGCCACATTCTGGAGGTGGACCTTGGCCATGCTGGCAGGCATGGTGTTGAAGTTAGAGCCCTTCTGAAGGGTCAGGGGCTGGGAGGATGGCTTCTCATCACCCTGGAGAGAGGAACGCTTCAGAGTACCTGGGGAGGGAGGGAGGGAGGGAGGGAGGGAGGGAGGGAGGGAGGGAGGGAGGGAGGGAGGGAGGGAGGGAGGGAGGGAGGGAGGGAGGGAGGGAGGGAGGGAGGGAGGGAGGGCAACAGAGAGAGAGAGAGATTTGAGAGGACGCAAAACTCAGAGATAAAGAGAGGGTGACTTTCAAGATGCCCAGACTTGGACATGCTATAGAATGAGTGCAAACCTTCCCACTGTTGAATGAACTAGTGACTACACTGCCTTCCTTGAACTTCTGAACATTAGCTTGAAGACTACGCTGTGACCGTTTCACTGCAACTGCTGGCTTGCTGTGGTGTGCATCTCACTATTGAGCACAGGGCTAGACAACAGCATCAGACAACTTCCTGTCAGCATGAGAAAATATCTTACAATCACTCTCCAGTCCCCACCGCTCCACACACACTCACACAAAGAAAAAGTCATTTCACTCCTCTTATATTCCATCTCCCCCTTCAGTGGGCTTGTCTGCTGTGTCTCGCGTCTCAATGGCGTTTCTGCTCCAGATGCTTTTCCTGATATCCTCTCGGGAGATAATCAGATTTCCGTCCGCTCCCAACGGACACCAGAGGAGAGCCTCTATCTGATGCTGCACTGTTGGTCGGTACATAATTATAGCACGGCCGGCCCGCCTGCCGGTGGATGTGGGGGAAGATGTGGGAGACTCAGACAACACTATTTATCCACATATTACTGCTCCGCACTCGTTCGCACACCATCGCCCTATTGCCAAATGGCTAAATTGCGTTATGCTGCAGTAATGTGGTGCATCTCATGTCAAAACAGTGTTTTGTGCTTCATAAGGGGCGGCTGCTGTGGAATGGGAGGGTGCTGCTAAAACACAATACGCGTACAGCAGACAGGGAAA
>NC_034175.2:10758053-10780553 GCF_002021735.2 Oncorhynchus kisutch | reverse complement strand
ATAGCCTGGGGGCATTACATAGCTGAAAGCCACTGAGCCTTGCACTTTCACTCTGGCCTATATTAAAGCTGTTTTTCTGCAGTCTGTGATTCACACACACACACACACACACACACACCTTACAAGAACAGCACTGGAGAACTAATTCCCAATGATTCTCAGCGAGAGTACAGGGGAAGAGAGGGAACGAAAAGGGGGGAAAACAAAAATATATAAACAAGAGGAGGAGGAAGTAGAGGAGGCATATCAAGGTAAAGGAAACAGAGGTAAAGAAAGCAGTATAGAATATGTGGGTAAATAATTAGCAGGACTAACATGGCGTTACTGGTAGCTGTGGTAGAAACGTCAGCCGACGAGATAACTCCGCACTTGGCACATTTGAGCGTCATATTGTACAGTGGTACTGTCATCTGACTGCAAAGTAGTCAAATTAACACACGTTGTAACATAACACACACAGATACAAACGCACACATACACACACACACTTACACTCAGAGTGAGTCACAGTTCCCTCTCTCTCGCTAGCTCTCTCTCTCTCTCTCTCTCTCTCTCTCTCTCTCGCTCTCTCTCTCTCAGGGCTAAGGGGTATGTGTCGGGGCTGAGCCGGACAAGATACACAACCACATGGGTGGATATGTCACTAAGGGCTGATTTATTCCTCAATGATTGATCACTGCTCCTACTATGTGAACACAACAAACGTATAGGGGATCCTAACCAACACAGAGTGAGTGGGATAATCAAGTCAACAAAGGCACTATTGCGTTCCGACATTATTCTAATCATCTTGAGTCTGTGCAGAAAAGTGCAGTGACACTGTTGCACATGATGTCGCTCAAACTAGTGATTCAAAATATGATTCATAAGTGGTTAAGGTAGCCTAGCGGTTCAGAGGTTGGGCCAGTAACCGTATAGGTTGCTGGTTCGAATCCCTGAGCTGACTAGGTGAAAACTGCCAATGTGCCCTCGAGCAAGGCACTTAACCCTAATTGCTCCTGCTCCTGATAAGTGTCTGCTAAATGACCAACATGTAAAAAGAGAGATACTTGTGCAGGTCTGATTCTTATTGGCCAGGCACCTGTATGTGCACTGGCATGAATACACATTATATTTCCCTTCTTCATCTTATTATTCACATTGTTGAATCCTTCATTTATATGCATTCAACTAGATAATGATGGTATTCTTATAAATGAATAATGCAAATGTCTAATTAGAGACACTTCATGTGCCTATTGATGCTTTGAGTCTCAATTGCGTTGTTTATTTAGCTTTCTGAATGTAATTGATGTGAATATTTTCAGCCCTGGTTATTTCTCCCTACGCCTCACTGGTCAGACTGATTACTTTATACAGGCATTACTGAACACCCTGCTAAGGCTCTCACGCACACACACACACACACACACACACACACACACACACACACACACACACACACACACACACACACACACACACACACACACACACACACACACACACACACACACACACACGCACACACACACATGTAGGCATGTACACACACACACACACAAAGTAACACTCAAACACATGCACGCACAAACAATGAACTATGAACTCAAAGTAGTGAGTCGTGACAGGACTCTTAGCCTATATCGCCAATTAACAAATGAACAGTGTGTTTTTACGCCTGTTCATTACCAGGTGTACATATGTGAATGTGTGTACGTATGAGTGTGTGTTTCTGCATGGCTGCATTTGAACAACACAAAGGACAGACAATGAATTCTAAAGATTTCCTGAGAAGCTGTTTCTCCACTGGTACTGTAATCCACGAATACTGTAGAGAATCATCACAGTTCCCATCTAGCAGTCTATTTCTGTGTCACCCCACTTCTCCAGTGTCTGTGCTGTCATCTAATCTCCTCTCATCACATCACAAAGCCCAGTGTGGCTGTGGCCTGCCTCTCTCTGCCTGGATGCCTGGCTGGAAGTAAGAGACACAGTACAATCTCTACAATGCCTCTTCATCATGGATGACATACTGTCTGAGAAATAATACACGAGAGGGTATGTGATTACTGAGATTATTATCAGGACGTGATGCAACAATAAACTGTCCATCCATACTTCAACACAATGGCTTGAAAGCTGTTTCATTAGATTAAAATACTTCCACAAGAAACACACATCTAGAAGTTCGAGAAGAACAGTGTCACAAAATGGCCGCTCGCAAAACAACAATTAAACCATCGATTCCATATAGCCGCTGGACAGATGGATTAAAAATCACATTATAAGAAATTCAATTTCAAGTAAAAGGGCAATACAACCAATACCCCCCTCCCCTTCAGCCATAGGCAGTGATATTAAAAAGCAATCAGTAGCTTTTGAAATACAACACCATTTCCCTCGTCTTTATGATGTGTAGACGACAGAGAGTGTTCAGTGAGAGAGAATGAAGCTGAGTAGGAAACTCCCATATACACAGAGACACATAGACCTGCTCAAATAAAATCCAGGTCTTCAATCAGACAAGCAATACTCTTCAGCTTAATGCTCACTTCATTGTTCTGTCTCAACAATGTGGGTAGAAGAGATTCGATATGTGATATCCTGTGGTTCCCAGTCGACAAACAAGTGTACAAAGCTTACCCAGTTTACTGGTGTACATCTAAATCTTTGATATGAGAGAGCAGAGCTACAGTACACCGTGCCTAATTAGGCACACCATCTAGCAATCATTAATTATCTTGATTAAACATGTTAGGTATTGAAAGGCGAGGGGGCAAAGAGGCTAACACCCTTCTGTTTTCCACGTATCCACTGTGCTGTGCCACCATGCCCCTCCCCACAGTCCCTCCACCTCTCAGTCCACGTATCCACTCTGCAGTGCCACCCTGCCCCTCCCCACAGTCCCTCCACCTCTCAGGCCATGTATCCACTCTGCCCCTCCCCACAGTCCCTCCACCTCTCAGTCCACGTATCCACCCTGCCCCTCCCCACAGTCCCTCTACCTCTCAGTCCACGTATCCACCCTGCCCCTCCCCACAGTCCCTCCACCTCTCAGGCCATGTATCCACTCTGCCCCTCCCCACAGTCCCTCCACCTCTCAGTCCACATATCCACCCTGCCCCTCCCCACAGTCCCTCCACCTCTCAGTCCACGTATCCACCCTGCCCCTCCCCACAGTCCCTCTACCTCTCAGTCCACGTATCCACCCTGCCCCTCCCCACAGTCCCTCTACCTCTCAGTCCACGTATCCACCCTGCCCCTCCCCACAGTCCCTCCACCTCTCAGTCCACGTATCCACCCTGCCCCTCCCCACAGTCCCTCTACCTCTCAGTCCACGTATCCACCCTGCCCCTCCCCACAGTCCCTCCACCTCTCAGGCCATGTATCCACTCTGCCCCTCCCCACAGTCCCTCCACCTCTCAGTCCACGTATCCACCCTGCCCCTCCCCACAGTCCCTCTACCTCTCAGTCCACGTATCCACCCTGCCCCTCCCCACAGGCCCTCCACCTCTCAGTCCACGTATCCACCCTGCCCCTCCCCACAGTCCCTCTACCTCTCAGCCCACATATCCACCCTGCCCCTCCCCACAGTCCCTCCACCTCTCAGTCCACGTATCCACTCTGCAGTGCCACCCTGCCCCTCCCCACAGTCCCTCCACTTCTCAGTCCACGTATCCACCCTGCCCTTCCCCACAGTCCCTCCACCTCTCAGTCCACGTATCCACCCTGCCCCTCCCCACAGTCCCTCCACCTCTCAGTCCATGTATCCACCCTGCCCCTCCCCACAGTCCCTCCACCTCTCAGTCCACGTATCCACCCTGCCCCTCCCCACAGTCCCTCCACCTCTCAGTCCACGTATCCACCCTGCCCCTCCCCACAGTCCCTCCACCTCTCAGTCCACGTATCTACCCTGCCCCTCCACACAGTCCCTCCACCTCTCAGTCCAAGTATCCACCCTGCCCCTCCCCACAGTCCCTCCACCTCTCAGTCCCCGGATCTACCCTGCCCCTCCCCACAGTCCCTCCACCTCTCAGTCCAAGTATCCACCCTGCCCCTCCCCACAGTCCCTCCACCTCTCAGTCCACGTATCTACCCTGCCCCTCCCCACAGTCCCTCCACCTCTCAGTCCACATATGCTTAATTTGATCCTTGAGAAGGCAGAGGGAGCAGAGGGGGCCCAAACAGTGAGTATAATATCAAAGAATACCATGGTATCCTACTGTATTGTGTATGTATCCAGTCTTCTGGTGCCACCTCTGCCCCCTCTCCCCTCGGTCCAGGCATCACTGATAGCCCAGTGGTCTGCTGCGTAACATCGGAGTAAAAAACCCTTAAACAACCCCCCAGTACCCACTGTGTAATCGAATGCTCACAAACACACAGGCCAAAGCACAGACTCACTCATCTAAACACACACGAACATATACACACCATTTCATATACTACTCTGTGCCATGTCCTATACTTCTGTCACTATTCATTCTGTATCTTAGTAATGTGACAACTTTGAACAGAACTATGGATCACAACTGTGTTCTAGATTTTGCACTGCAGTTTATGTTTATAGTTATTCTATACATCTAGTTCTTGTCTAGCTGGTTTTAGATGGAAGCTGGGATATTGACAGCAGGGAAAGAGATTCTACAATTCTACTAGTAGGGGAGTGTGAGGAGGGGATATTAAGCCAATCAGAGTGTAAGGAGGGGATATTAAGCCAATCAGAGAGCGCTACTGCCAGGGGGAGGAGATTTAGTGGGTTGGCCATGAGCAGGGCTGATAGCCAATACAAATCAACAACAGTGGGAGGGGCAGATGTTTTACCGAATCAGTGACGAGGTGGAAAGGGGGAGCTGAGATTGAGGTGTTCCTGATTGGAGAGGAGGAGCCCTGAGTGAGAGAGAGGGGGGATTCTGTGCAAACTCAAAAAGAACGTTTCAGACAGCAAAAAACAAACTTGTACAGTTCAAGAATAGATCATTGCAGAGAGGCAAACATGTTGTTCAGAGAAAACAAATACTTAAATAAACAACAATACAGTTGGATGTACTAACTATGGCCAATGAGGGCACAGAACAGCAGCCTGCGAGAAGGGGGGAGCAGGGGTCTCCAAGAGGTCAAAGGTCAACCCTGGGGTTATATAGGGACTAAAGGTCATGACCTCTCACAACTTTGGCGAGTATTGAACTGCACATGCTACTGTCTGTATTAAGTAGCAGTAGTAAATATAAACAAAGCAGCCTTTAAGACAAGTATACATGGTTGAAGAAGGTTGAAAACCTTCCATCCTGTCTCAGGAACTTGGCTGTAGTATGGCTGTGGTAAAACCCCATCTCCAACAAAACAGATGTATCAGATGGAGTATGTATCATACTATAGTGAGTAGCATTTTTTAACAAACACAACAGAAAATAAACCAATTTCTATGGACATAGAGACACCATTAGCGGTGTACAATAAATCCAACACATGACATTATCGTGTGCTTTGAGTGATCTCTGAGGTCTCTACTCTATACCCATAGGGCCCCTGCTCCCCTTCCCTATAAAACAATCAAACAAACAAAAAAAGGAGAAAGATGGATATACAGAAATGTACATTATATAGCAACACCTGCAAATGAAGAGAAGCTGAGTGAATGTGTAAAAGCAACATACAGTATATGGCAGAGTATAATGAAACCAATATGATAGCCATGAGATGAGCACTGATGCGCCATCTTGTTTCTTAATGGCAGGGTCCGATAACCACTCCAATCTTCCCTTTTCTTATATCTCCCTCCCTCCCCACACTCCCTCGCTGCTCTCTTCTTCTATGCCTCTCTGTCAGACCTCATCCTCTACAAATCTTCCAATCCTTGATCACTGTCTGTCTTATAAAAACATCCGCAATATTCCTTTCAATATCTGCTACTTTTTATTTCCCCGCTCTCACCTCTCTCTCTCTCTCTCTCTCTGCTCTCAATATATCTCTCCTCCCTCCCTCTCTCTCTGCTCTCTCTCTCTCTGCTCTCAATATATCTCACCTCCCTCCCTCTCTCTCTGCTCTCAATATATCTCACCTCTCTCTCTCTCTCTCTCTCTCTGCTCTCAATATATCTCACCTCTCTCTCTCTCTCTCTCTCTCTGCTCTCAATATATCTCACCTCTCTCTCTCTCTGCTCTCAATATATCTCACCTCTCTCTCTCTCTCTCTCTCTCTCTGCTCTCATTATATCTCACCTCTCTCTCTCTCTCTCTCTGCTCTCACTATATCTCTCCTCCCTCCCTCTCTCTCTGCTCTCAATATATCTCACCTCTCTGTCTCTCTCTCTCTCTCTCTGCTCTCAATATATCTCACCTCTCTCTCTCTCTGCTCTCACTATATCTCTCCTCCCTCCCCCTCTCTCTGCTCTCAATATATCTCACCTCTCTCTCTCTCTGCTCTCACTATATCTCTCCTCCCTCCCTCACTCTCTGCTCTCAATATATCTCACCTCTCTCTCTCTCTCTCTGCTCTCACTATATCTCACCTCTCTCTGCTCTCAATATATCTCACCCCCCTCTCTCTCTCTCTCTGCTCTCAATATATCTCACCTCTCTCTCTCTCTCTGCTCTCACTATATCTCTCCTCCCTCCCTCTCTCTCTGCTCTCACTATATCTCTCCTCACTCCCTCACTCTCTCTCTCTCTCTGCTCTCAATATATCTCACCTCTCTCTCTCTGCTCTCAATATATCTCACCTCTCTCTCTCTCTCTGCTCTCAATATATCTCACCTCTCTCTCTCTCTGCTCTCAATATCTCTCTCTCTCTCTCTCTGCTCTCAATATATCTCTCCTCCCTCTCTCTCTCTCTCTCTGCTCTCAATATCTCTCTCTCTCTCTCTCTCTGCTCTCAATATATCTCTCCTCCCTCCCTCTCTCTCTCTCTCTCTCTCTACTCTCAAGATATCTCTCCTCCCGCTCTCTCTTTCTCTCTCTCCCTCTCTCCTTTTGTCTGTGCTCTTATTCCCCAACTTTTATCTCCCGTTTCTAAATTCTGTCTTCCAAAAAAAATTACTCAGCAATTTCCTCATCTGACTCTTTCTTCTTCTCCTGCGTCCTAAACGCGAGAGCCAATGGCATCGCTAGCCCCGCCCCCAAGCGTATGCCCCCAGGCTGGTTATTGGTGGACCAGTGAGATGGATGTGTGGTAGGATAAGGCATACCCTGCCCTCTCCTTCAGTTTCATATCAGTAATGCCGTCTTTGGACACCAGTTTGTTAAATACGAGAATCCCGATAACCATGTTAACCTGTCAGAGAGAAAAGAGAGATGTGAACGAAGCAGCCAGATACAGAGAACAACTCTACAACCACTCTGTCAGTCTGACATGGGACTACAGAAATGAGTATGATGCATTGCATGTGAATTATGTCAGTTCCACACATAAAGACAATAGCTTTACATATCAAACCTGCAGTATGTACGCTAACGTTCAAAAGTTTGGGGTCACTTAGGCCTTTCCTTGTTCTTGAAAGAAAAACACTTTTTTTCCCCCATGAAAATAACATCAAACTGATCGAAAATGCAGTGTAGACATTGTTAATGTTGTAAATGACTATTGCAGCTGTAAACTATTTTTAATGGAATATCTACATAGGCGTACAGAGGCCCATTATCAGCAACCATCGCTCCTGTGTTCCAATGGCACGTTGTGTTAGCTAATCCAAGTTTATCACTTTAAAAGGCTAATTGATCATTAGAAAACACTTTTGAAATTATGTTAGCACAGCTGAGAACTGTTGTCCTGATTAAAGAAGCAATACAACTGGCCTTCTTTAAACTAGTTGAGTTTCTGGAGCATCAGCATTTGTAAAATGTCTACATTGTACTTCTGATCAATTTGATGTTATTTTAATGGACAAGAAATGTGCTATTCTTTCAAAAACAAGGACATTTCTAAGTGACCCCAAACTTTTGAATGGTAGTGTATATAAAGTTGTACCTGCTAAGTCAAGGTAATAACATGTAGTTAGACAAGTGGTAGCAACCTTGCACATAGGGTCCATTGATGACTATACATGGTTGATGAAGATGTTAGTTAAGATAATGTACAATCTATTGACTGGCTATAACCAATAGTAGTATATAGTATGTTGACTGCATTAAGCCAAAATGGTAAGTTTACGGTTAGGTCAAGATAAGCCTTACAGTATCTTACATATTTCTGTGGCTAAATGTTAATCTAAGATCAGTAAAGCAACAAAGGTTTCTCAGACAAATAGAGGCTGAGACAGAGAGATAGGAAGTACCAAGACTACAGCGGCAGCCGGTCCCACAAACGCATAAAGCAGACCACCTTCCAGAGACAGCCAGCAGCTGAGAGAGAAAGAAGAAGAGAGGGAGGAGGAGGAAAGGAAAAAGCCAGGAAGAGAGAGTGACACCCAGAGTAGACAAATGAAAAGAAAGAAAGATGGCATGAGACAAAAAGGATGGTGTAAGAAAGAGAGAAAAGGAGGGAGGGGTAGAGCGAGGAGAGGAAGAGGTCAAGTCAGATACCAGCAGTCAGGTCACACAAATACAACTCCCACGTAGAAGGATTCTGTATCACATGTCTTAAATGTTCTTTAAACAGTTAGCTAATCCAATATGGAAAGGTTTAGATGAAGAGAGTTCTGGAGGTATACAGGTATACAGAAAGAGAGAAACAGAAAGAGAGAGAGACAAAAGTACATTTGTCTAGACAAAGGAAGACACACAGCAACAATATCAGGGATAGCAGACTCACTAGTTGACGGTGCCATATCCCTTAGCTTTGGTGAAACCCACAGAGACTGCCACAACCAGAGCAGGTAGACCTAAGGAGGAGGAGGGGGAAGGGTCAGTACTGGGTAGGGATGGGAAGGACAGACAGAGAGACAGATAAAACTGATCCCCTCCCCCCCTGCCCCCAGCATCCTCACCCCAGCCCAGACACAGGAATCGCTTGCGGATGATGCGGTTCCTCAGCCGGCCAGTCACAGCCATGTATGACTGCCACGCCTCTGTCAGAACCCAACAGAATGACGACAGGAAGAAGAAATGCAGGAAAGCAGCGACCAGCGTGCAGATCACCTGAGAGAGGGAGAGAACACAAGATAGGGAAGAGAGGGACAGGGAGTGAGGGAGAAAGAGAACAAGAGGGGGAGAAAGAAGGAGAGTGTGAGAGGGGTTGAAAGAGGGAACAGGGAAGAGAAGAAGAGATGGAGAGATGTGAGTAAAGGATCTTTACAAGACCTTGAGAGAGTAGGTGGTAAGATACAGCTTGTTCATTGGCTCTTACCTTGTTCCGTGTCTGCGTCTGACCAATGAGGATGAGGGCGTTGGAGGAGATGATGGAGAGGCAGAAGTTGATGAGGATGACGGAGCGCTCAGAGCGAATGTACCTGAGGAGAGACAACATGTTGAGGGGTCCACACCTTTCCCAGTTGACTGTAAACCATCATCAACCACACCCATTCTTCCTTCACTTAAACGGTTCAAAAGCTCTAGCCTTTTTACACTATCAAGCCAACCTGAACCGCACTATGCTGGCTCAGATTTAGTCCACTTTGTCCTTTCCAGCACGGTTCAAGCAACTATGGAGGATGTGTAACCAAACCAGCCTAATACAGGTCAGCTGGGCATAGTAACTACTCAGATACCACTCGAAACACAAGACCAGAGTCAATGTGTTCTCACCTCCAGACCGACACATAGATGATGATGAGGAGCAGCAAGGTGAGAGAGGAGACTCCACAGCCCACCATCAGCGTCACAGAGGGAAGCTGCATTTTATCCATGTTCTGCAGGAGACACACATACAGTCAACACACAGACTGTTAGGACTGTAAAGGAACGTACAGAAGCTGTCTTCTTCTCCTTTTAAGAGCAGATTCTTTCTTCCACTCTCCTGGTTCATGACTGCAAAGCTAAAACAGCCACACACACAGGACCCCCCCCCCCCCCCACACACACAGACATGCGCAGTGCCGTGTACAGAGGTAGGTATATCTGGTATCTTTGATAAAAAGAGCAGGTAGCTGGAGAGAGGCTGGCAGGCAGGCTGCTGTTTGGGCCTTGGCTGGATATGGCCTTGGCTGGATATGGAGCAAGGTGACTCCAAGGTTAATCACCACAAAGATTTTTAGCTGAAGGCCATGAAGCACATTTTGACAGATTATTTTGTCAGACGTGTAGTCTGATTCAGCCAGATTCAAACGTTCTACTATGAAACACAGCAAGATAAACCTCCTCCTGTGAAAGCATCGACAACAACAGATCGCCGTCTCCATGTTCCCCGCAGCAGCCATTATCTTAGTTGCCATGGTGATGCAGGATTTCGGTACGGTAGCGTGGCAGCAGAGGCAGTGAGGGAAGGAAGGCTGCAGAAACCCACTGACCCCGCGTCTGCTTTATGCATCTCACCGGTGTGTGTGTCTGTGTGTTTAAGAGCGTGCGTGTCTGTGTGTACATTTCAGACACAATTCCCAGACTTGACTCATACATGCTTAGCAGCACTGACTGACGAGTGTTCCCTGCTGTGGCCTGAACAGCGTGAAAGCTGGCAGACAGTGTATCTATCTGAGGGAGCAGTGCAGCCTGCAGGCTCCCATGCATGTCCTCCTGGGCATGCCACTCTCCCAATGCAGACCAGGCGTGTGTGTTGACTGCGTTCCTCAATATACCATTATGTGCTCTACACAGCAGTGCTAACAGCGAGATATATACAACATGTGGGTGTGACCTGTAGACTAGAGGATGTTCAAGAAGCCCATGTTCAGGAGTGTTGCTTAATGAAGTCTGCTTACTCTAGAAGACTAGCTTGATGAAACGTGTCATGTGTTCCAAAAGGAAACATGTTCTAAGGGCAGCTGTCTTTCCGAAGGTTTGTTAGAGGTGGTGTTGGGGGGTGGATGTAGGTGAATGGGTCTGATGGAAAGGGATAGGGATGGATGGTCGCCATGCAGGGGGGGTGGGGTTGTGTTGGGGGGTGGATGTAGGTGAATGGGTCTGATGGAAAGGGATAGGGATGGATGGTCGCCATGCAGGGGGGGTGGGGTTGTGTTGGGGGGTGGATGTAGGTGAATGGGTCTGATGGAAAGGGATAGGGATGGGTCGCCATGCAGGGGGGGTGGGGTTGTGTTGGGGGGTGGATGAAGGTGAATGGGTCTGATGGAAAGGGATAGGGATGGAGGGTCGCCATGCAGGGGGGGTGGGGTTGTGTTGGGGGGGTGGATGTAGGTGAATGGGTCTGATGGAAAGGGATAGGGATGGAGGGTCGCCATGCAGGGGGGGTGGGGTTGTGTTGGGGGGTGGATGTAGGTGAATGGGTCTGATGGAAAGGGATAGGGATGGAGGGTCGCCATGTAGGGGGAGTGGGGTTGTGTTGGGGGGTGGATGTAGGTGAATGGGTCTGATGGGAAGGGATAGGGATGGAGGGTCGCCATGCAGGGGGGTTGGGGTTGTGTTGGGGGGTGGATGTAGGTGAATGGGTCTGATGGGAAGGGATAGGGATGGAGGGTCACCATGCAGGGGGTTGGGGTTGAGGTGGTGTTGAGGTAGCTAGAGGTGAGATGCAGGTGGAAGGGAGAGCGCCAGTCTTATGACAGGGATGGGGGTAGGGGCCCCCATCCCTATGGTTGTGCATTCCACCCTCAAGCAGAAGATAATTGGAGTTTATAGTCTGTCTTGTTTCCAGGTTTGATGTGTGCTAGAGGGCCAAATGAATTAAATCCTTTGATTAATCTGCACTGCGGTGAGTTCCCCTCTCTCTCTCTGTCTGAAGGAAAAAGATTACGAGTGCAGCCGAATGGAACAATGTCCGCCGAGACCGAGTAACTTTTACAGCCCTCTCTGTCTCCACTAATGGCAGAGCAGGTATGTGTGATGTGAATCACGTACAGTGCAATCGCCTAGTGAGACAGACAGAGACTTCCCATCCGGAAGAGGCTACGTTATCCCAGAGTTGAACCAAAGACTTCCCATCCGGAAGAGGCTACGTTATCCCAGAGTTGAACCAAAGACTTCCCATCCGGAAGAGGCTACGTTATCCCAGAGTTGAACCAAAACTGCCTTCAAAAAGGGAGCATATACGTTTCTCAAGACAACAATGGCTAAATGGTGATGTTGATTTGTTGGTTGCTGTCCTGTATCAATGCAGATATACAGGTATACATACAGTATCATAGTGTTAACAGCTATCCAACACCATCAAGATTTTCTGGGAATCACCATGGAAACAGTAGTTCAATGATGCCTAGCCTGGGTGTGTCTAGTTTGTAGAGTCAGACTTTGGCTTTAATCATGACCTTCCACTGAACTCTGTATATCTGACTGCATGTGACTCAAACCCAAGTAGGCTTGATAGCATCTAAATGAACATAAATCTATGAATGAGTCGTGGTGTAGCTACAGCATGAGGAACAGTCTCTCTGATATAATGGGAAACACAAAGCTGTTCTGTGGTTCTGCTGAGTTAGTTGATCTATGTCTTACTATCTAAAGGTCTACTATGGGTTAGATGGTCAAAGGCAGGTCTGTAGGTGTGTGAACTGCGTACTCACAGACCCATGACACATTCTAACAAAGAGTTGTCTGTCTTTCTCTCTCTCACACAAACACACACACACACGCACAA
Source organism: Oncorhynchus kisutch (assembly GCF_002021735.2). NCBI lineage: Eukaryota > Metazoa > Chordata > Actinopteri > Salmoniformes > Salmonidae > Oncorhynchus > Oncorhynchus kisutch. Next base: position 10,767,953 of record NC_034175.2, on the reverse strand, counting down.
ACGCACACACACGCACACACGCACACACGCACACACGCACACACACACACACACACACACACATACACACACACACATTCATTCATTCATCCGTTTCCCGAAAACACAAGCCTGCTGGGTTCAGGTTTGGGACTGCAGTGCATTTTCTCTCTCTCTTTCCTTCTACAGCCTGCAGCTGAATAGGATTGACTGAACATGGTAACATTACAGAAGACAGGAGAGGAGAGATGAAGAGAGGGAACGATAAAGGGGCGGGACAGGGACCTACTATGTGGAGAGAGAGAGAGAGAGAGAGAGAGAGAGAGAGAGAGAGAGAGAGAGAGAGAGAGAGAGAGAGAGAGAGAGAGAGAGAGAGAGAGAGAGAGAGGCAGAGAGAGAGAGGCAGAGAGAGAGAGGCAGAGAGAGAGAGAGAGAGAGAGAGAGAGAGAGAGAGAGAGAGAGAGAGAGAGAGAGAGAGAGAGAGAGAGAGAGAGAGAGAAGAGAAAGCAGCAGAGGAAAAGGATGTGGGAAAATGACTAAGCAGGAGGGAGAGGAAGATGGGATAAAGGGGTAGAGGAGAGACAGTGAGAGACTGGGTGTTTGTCATTCTGGGGCTGTATGAGGCTAGCTGCAGACAGAGGAGAGGAGAGGGGCTGCGCCATTCAGAATGTGGCAAGTGTTGCTGCAGGAATAATTAGCCTGTTCCGTAACCATGGCTGTCTCACAAACCAACTAGCATGGCAGGAGGGATGAAGGAAGAAGAAGAAAGAGAGGGGGGGGGAATGAGAGGGAGGAAAATGAGTGCCCTTCTCTCCTGGCACAGAACCAGGTGAATATAATTGCCACAATATGCTTCTCTTAGGGCATCTAAAAGCCCCCAGAATGCGACACTGCTGTGAAATAGGGTCGAGTGCCCAGGTAGAGAGGGGGATGAATAGAGGTAGAGAGAGGGATGAATAGAGGTAGAGAGAGGGATGAATAGAGGTAGAGAGAGGGATGAATAGAGGTAGAGAGAGGGATGAATAGAGGTAGAGAGGGGGATGAATAGAGGTAGAGAGAGGGATGAATAGAGGTAGAGAGAGGGATGAATAGAGGTAGAGAGAGGGATGAATAGAGGTAGAGAGAGGGATGAATAGAAGTAGAGAGAGGGATGAATAGAGGTAGAGAGAGGGATGAATAGAGGTAGAGAGAGGGATGAATAGAGGTAGAGAGAGGGATGAATAGAGGTAGAGAGAGGGATGAATAGAGGTAGAGAGAGGGATGAATAGAGGTAGAGAGAGGGATGAATAGAGGTAGAGAGGGGGATGAATAGAGGTAGAGAGGGGATGAATAGAGGTAGAGAGAGGGATGAATAGAGGTAGAGAGAGGGATGAATAGAGGTAGAGAGAGGGATGAATAGAGGTAGAGAGAGGGATGAATAGAGGTAGAGAGAGGGATGAATAGAGGTAGAGAGAGGGATGAATAGAGGTAGAGAGAGGGATGAATAGAGGTAGAGAGAGGGATGAATAGAGGTAGAGAGAGGGATGAATAGAGGTAGAGAGAGGGATGAATAGAGGTAGAGAGAGGGATGAATAGAGGTAGAGAGAGGGATGAATAGAGGTAGAGAGAGGGATGAATAGAGGTAGAGAGAGGGATGAATAGAGGTAGAGAGATGGAAGGAAGAATGAGGGGGAGAAGCAGAAATCACTTGCGAAGTGCTATTAACACATTATGCTACTACTACTGCTGCCCATTGCACAGGCACACGCCAAATAAACAGTGTGTGTGTGTGTGTGTGTGTGTGTGTGTGTGTGTGTGTGTGTGTGTGTGTGTGTGTGTGTGTGTGTGTGTGTGTGTGTGTGTGTGTGTGCAGTATGTGTAACTGTATGCATATGTGCAGCTGTGTGCAATAAGGATAGCAACAGCTTCTGTGTGTGTATAGCAAGTGATGATCTGTAAACATCTTGCAGAGGTGCACAAACACACACACAAACACACATTTCCAAGATCATCCCACCCTGGCTGAATCATCTTAGCTGTAGGATGGACGAGGGGATGACGGAGGGAGTGTGAGAGAGGGAGGAGAGAGAGACAGCGATGGAGAAGAGAGAGACAGAGAGGGAGAAGAGAGAGATAGAGATGAAGAAGAGAGAGATGGAGAAGAGAGAGACAGAGATGGAGAAGAGAGAGACAGAGATGGAGAAGAGAGAGACAGAGATGGAGAAGAGAGAGATAGAGATGGAGAAGAGAGAGATAGAGATGGAGAAGAGAGAGATAGAGATGGAGAAGAGAGAGACAGAGAGGGAGAAGAGAGAGATAGAGATGGAGAAGAGAGAGATAGAGATGGAGAAGAGAGAGACAGAGATGGAGAAGAGAGAGATACAGAACATCAAACGCACAGCTGCAGATTCTCAGGGCGAAAGACTGGCGTGTTTATTTGCTTTCCTAAGACCCATCAAATCAAGCTTGTCCGTTGCTTGCAGGTGCACATTTTCTCATCCCCATCCCCTCCTTTTGATGTAGCATTTGGGAACCGCCATATAAAAACCACATGGATATCTAAAACGGATAAATGTCTCATCTGTCTGAATATTTTGGGTAACGTAATGGTATTCCATCCCTCCCTTCATCCATCTATCCGTTCTTCCCTTCCCTCTATCTAGGCCACACAGCGCAAAGGCTGTGGTGGTGAATTAGTATAGGGTCTTCTATAGCTTTAAGAGCCCTTGGTACCCTCCATACTGTTACCAGGGCAACTAGTGAACAACTGATTCAGAGGCAGTTTCCAGTCTAATAATAACTAATCACTCTGAATGAACACTTCCTCACAAAGACAGTACTGGCCTTTTCATCTGGGCCACATTTGAGCGGTTTGAGCCATCACTGGATTTATGAAGATATTGTCATATTAACACAACTATTTTTCCCCAGTTGGAATCAAATACTGATTATCTGTGATTTGTTCTGTAATTTTAGGCCCATTTTATGTACATGCATCATTGGAGGATATTTAGGCAGCATACGTGGAGCATAGCAGCATTCCAATGGAGACTTGTGCAGGGAAATATTATTTCATTTGTCAAAATGCTGGAATAATATGTTACTATGTTACATTGGACAGTGTTCACATGAAATATGCAAGGACTCTTAACATGATTATAATAATAGATGAATATCTAAAACCCTAAAATAATTATTCACATAGCCTTACAATTTCTCATTCAGCATGTAATGTATGCAAATCAATAGTCAACACGATCATTTTGCAGTTGGAATATATAAACTGAATGTACCTCGACTAAAATGTGTCATCTCGACACAAATCTCCCCTTTCTGCTCGGTGGGACGAATTGAAAGATGCCCAAATTCTTTATTTGAGAATACACAGAGCCCTTGCTGAATGGCATCTGCATGTCTCAAGCAAGAGAGGAGAGAGAGAGAGGGCGGGCGGGCGCGCGCGAGGGCTCTGTTGATACCGAATGGCAATGACGCCCTTTTCCACTAAACCCGAGAGATACATACACAAGCACCGCGATTCGGATACACTAACATAAAATAATGAAGGAAGTTGTCGGACTTACCATGTCAGGATTTAGCCGTGCTAAAATGGCGAAGGTTGAGAGTCTGTTACACACGCATTTGGTTCTCAATGAGTCGACAGGCACGGCTCTGCAGCCCCTGGCAGACCACGATCCGAGCAGCGAAGAGCTGCGGGAAGAGAGAGAGAGCGCTGCGGTGAATAAAAACGGGGGAAAGCTAGTCAAATCCCCCACCACGTTACAGACACCAGCTATTTAATTCCAAATCCCCTTTTGCATCTCCGCGGTTATCGAGCAAGAGCGCATAAAACGCAGTGAAAATGGTGATGAAAGGTTATCTGTGAGCCAGACGCCGTGCTGCTCAGGTTTCTGCTTGGCCAGGTTATTGCAATATAGAGGTGGAATTCACAAATGACCCAAAAACAAGCAATAGCAATGGGGGTATTAACAACAACAACAATAATCATAATTTAAAAATTATAATAATAATGCAAATCTCTTTATTATTGAATATCATTATTTATCCCTAGATTTAGATTGCGTTATTGGTGGAACAATTTAAAAGCTAAAGAGATCCTATTTGTGTACCTAATATACAATTCAACAGCTGGAAAACATGTTTTATTGTGTGAACCCATTTTACAGTATTTCATGTGGCTATAATGCCATCCTAACTTCCATTTACAGGTAAATAGGTTTTTGATGGCCTGGTCTAGGCCTTTGTTGTAGCATACTGGACCATACATCAACAATCAATTACATTCTGACCCAATAAGAAAGCACTTTAAAGACACATGTAGTTCATTTTTTCTGTTATATTGTCAACCATTCTTTAGTTGAGCATATTCATTAAACCGTGAATTCTGACTGTTGACTGAACTTTGACAGATACCATGTTTTTCTAAGTATTAATTACCCTAAATGGACCAGGCTAAATCCACACCACTTTGTCACTCACTGTTTATGGGATTGACTAAACTTTTACCCACTTTTACTATAAAGCATGACTAAAGTTTTAACATTCAAAAACAACATTTCCTAACAGCTAGCGTGGGGTTCATGGGGAGCCTTCCCCTCTAGACGTCTTGCTTGCAGGCCTCTTCCCTCATTGAATGGGGTATTCTCGGTGGCCAGTGACATTGCATTGCCTGTACGCTGTCCACTGCCATGTGGTGCTGAACTCCAAATATCAGAAACCATATTTTCCCACTATGCATGGTGCTGAAATACCAGAGCACAACTATTTAATTGTTGTTTACAACATCAGACCTTCCACAAGTGGCTAAGTTACCACACAGCTGTTCTAAAACCCTGACAAAGACAACACGCCAAAACCAGTTGGTTTAAATAATAAAGAAGACTTTTCTTGTATTGTGCATGGCTCAGTTTTACTCCTCTCTTCATTTTGGTCTGACTGCAGGTGCACAGAGAATGGCCCGATGGTTATTGGTTCCTCATGTCTTCATGGGAGTTGTGTGTTTCTCTCTCCCATGGCACAGTGATGCTGGATGGCACATTGGTGATGTCACACTCCATCCATCTCAAGTGAGCCCTTACATCCTCTTCCCAAACAGAGTGGTCCCCAAAGGGACTCATCAAGACTGGGGGAACATGGTCCCCTACAGGTCTCTGGGGCTAGTGGCACCAGGAACACACAGCAGCCCCCAGGGTTTTAACCAACCAACAAATCAACAAACCAGTGACAGCCTGGCCCTGTGCTTCAGCAGACCTGGGTTCAAATTGTAGTTGTGTTCTTTCCAATACTTTGAAGCATTTCATTGCTTCAGTCTGGAGAGCCCGTGGGGCAGGGTTTGCATTGTGTTGATTCTTCTAGTGGTTCCATTGGGCTAGGCAGGCTCAATCAAGAGCAAATGAAGTATTTGAAAGAAACCCAATACTGTTTGAATCCAGGTCTGTACCTCAGGGCCAAGGACATCTCATCACAACAGACCATGGCCTCTAACAGGGCCACCTCACAGCAGCCCTTGATAGGGTTACCCATGGTGCATCGGGTTGGAGAGTGCTGAGGGGTGAAAACCATGACGAGCAGAGAGAGAGAGCGAGAGCGAGAGCGAGAGAGAGAGAGAAAGAGAGAGAGAGAGAGAGAGAGAGTAGTACAGTCTTGTAGCCCCAGGAGTAGGCTCAGTGCTAACATTAGCACATCACCCTAACAGAAATCCAATATTATAACTCAGTGCAGAGTCTCTGTGGATGACACGATTAGGCCGCTCTCCCAACCACACAGCAAGCCACAGCAACACACACACACACACACACACACACACACACACACACACACACACACACACACACACACACACACACACACACACACACACACACACAGGCCTCACCGCGGTCTAATGGGATAATTTGGGTGGCGGACCAGCAGCACGGCATGTGTGAATGGTCCCTGCCAACAACAGGCCAGGACCACATGAATGAATGGGACAGCAGGGCCTGCCTGACAGCCACAACATCCCAGACATCCCTGGGTTCAAATAATATTAGCGTTTGCTCTAGTCTACCTACAGAGCCAGATGGGCAGGGTTGGCAACTTTTCCAAAGTTTCTATTGGTTCCATTAAGCAAGACAAGCTCAATCAAGCCCAGACGAATATTTGACATTATTTCAGAAATGGTTTAGTCTGGTGCTATAACACCCAGCAATGGAAATCATAATAAATGATGTATTAACTAAAACCAACAGACATATTAAAGAACAGGGGAAGCTAAATCCAAGGAACTAACTGTAAAGGGAACAAATCACATTGTGAGTTTCTACAGAACTGGAGGTGTGCGAGGAGAAATAAGGTAGGGAGGGTAACTGGGCCAGGTCAGGAGCAGGTTGACGTTTATTATTATAAATCTTGCCCTGGAGCAGAACTGAGCGATTTCCCCTAGATCTTAATATAAGGTTAGGGTGTAGGCATTAGGGTTAGCAGTGTGGTTAAGGTTAAAGTTAAGTTTAGGGTTAGGTTTGAAATCAGATTTTATAACTTTGTGTCTGTGCCAGCTAGTGACCTCTCTGCAGAGCTGCCTCCAGGGCAAGATTCATTACAATAAATGCCAACCTGCAGGCCAGGATGGCAACACTGCTGTTGTTTATTGGTCCCCTGCCCCAGACCGAAGTGTGAGCCCTAGGAGAGGAGACCACCTGTCTCACACCCGCTTGCCTCTCTCTCTCACAGCCCTTATCAACAACACACCACCATGACAAGGACACCTCACATTTCAATTTCTCCCCCCAAAATTAACTCATTAATCATAGCTGCTGTCCAAGATGGATTTACATTTAGCTTAGAACATGTCACCCCTCCCCCTCCCTCACCTCCCCCTTCTCTCCCCACACTCCCCACCCCCTCCCTCACCTCCCCCTTCTCTCCCCACACTCCCCACCCCCTCCCTCACCTCCCCCTTCTCTCCCCACACTCCCCACCCCCCTCCCTCACCTCCCCCTTCTCTCCCCACACTCCCCACCCCCTCCCTCACCTCCCCCTTCTCTCCCCACACTCCCCACCCCCTCCCTCACCTCCCCCTTCTCTCCCCACACTCCCCACCCCTTCCCTCACCTCCCCCTTCTCTCTCCACACTCCCCACCCCCTCCCTCGCCTCCCCTTCTCTCCCCACACTCCCCACCCCCTCCCTCACCTCCCCCTTCTCTCCCCACACTCCCCACCCCCTCCCTCGCCTCCCCCTTCTCTCCCCACACTCCCCACCCCCTCCCTCACCTCCCCCTTCTCTCCCCACACTCCCCACCCCCTCCCTCACCTCCCCCTTCTCTCCCCACACTCCCCACCCCCTCCCTCACCTCCCCCTTCTCTCCCCACACTCCCCACCCCCTCCCTCACCTCCCCCTTCTCTCCCCACACTCCCCAACCCCTCCCTCACCTCCCCTTCTCTCCCCACACTCCCCACCCCCTCCCTCACCTCCCCCTTCTCTCCCCACACTCCCCAACCCTCCCTCGCCTCCCCCTTCTCTCCCCACACTCCCCACCCCCTCCTTCTCTCCCCACACTCCCCACTCCCTCCCTCACCTCCCCCTTCTCTCCCCACACTCCCCAACATGGTGGGTGAAGCTAGATTAGATTTGGTTTTGTTCTGCCTCTCTCTCACTCTGCCTCTCTATCCATCTTCCTATATCCTCTCTCATCCCTCTTGCTTTCTCTCAACCCTGTCTCTCTCCTCTTCCCTCATTGTTCGGTCGTTCTTTCTCTCTCTTGGTCTATATTTACCTGGTTCAACTTTTTTTAAGGCAAAAGATCGCTATGTTCTATGCCTCATTTCAGTAACACAAGTGTACGCACTTATCTAAATGCAAATGTCCAACCTGCATTGCAATAAGGCCCATGGGCACATTGTGCTTTCTCTTGCTCTCTCTCTCTCTCTCTCTCTCTCTCTCTCTCTCACTCTCACTCTCACTCTCACTCTCACTCTCACTCTCACTCTCACTCTCACTCTCACTCTCACTCTCACTCTCACTCACTCTCACTCACTCTCACTCTCACTCTCACTCTCACTCTCACTCTCTCTCTCTCTCTCTCTCTCTCTCTCTCTCTCTCTCTCTCTCTCTCACTCTCACTCTCACTCTCACTCTCACTCTCACTCTCACTCTCACTCTCACTCTCACTCTCTCTCTCTCTCACTCACTCACTCACTCACTCACTCACTCACTCACTCACTCACTCACTCACTCACTCACTCACTCACTCACTCACTCACTCACTCACTCACTCACTCACTCACTCACTCACTCACTCACTCACTCACTGACTCACTGACTCTGTTTGGGGTTTTCAAACAAAAAGGGTACTTAAGTGTATGAAGCATATGAAGAGTGTGTGAAACAGACCCACATTAGCTGTGCAATTGAACTGTGTAATGCATCCCCCCCCCCCTTCTCTCTCTCTCTCTCTCTCTCTTACTACACATATATACACTCTCTCCCTCTAACTTTGTCTGTCTCAGTAGATCCCAAAGCACTCTCCATTCATCCCTCTTGGTTCGTGTGCGCGCGGCTGCCCAGGAGAGAAAGCTGTGAGCGACACTTTTAATTTTCTACATCCTGCATCACTGTCGGCGCGGTGTTAGCAGCGTGGGGGTTAGTGTCAGCCCCGTCCCATCTCCCGTCACCCACAGAGAGGAGCTCCGGAACGTCTGACAAACTCAGCACCTTTCTACAGGGTCAGTGTGTGTCATGGGCACTTCGTCAAGATGAGAAACAGTGGAGCGGGAACAGCCACGGAACACAAAGTCACAGTGGGAGATGAGGTGATGTGAGGCCGTCTCCCAAAGTTCTATCCCTCACTGTGAAGGTCCACACCAGCAGGTGTTTCAGAGCCAGGAAGCCAGGCGGGTCTCTGACTTAGTTCCTGGTTATGGGTACACTTCTTACCTTACATCCTGGCCACTAGTCCACCCATCATGGTAAATTGACCTGAATGAGGATGTCCATTCTAGTAATTATATTTCTGTTTTCAGAGCCAGGTAGGATCATAGGCAGAGCCAGGTAGGATCAGGCAGTTCCACCCCCAGGCTCCACACTGCAGCCAGGCAGCGTCAAGGGGCAACCCAGCAGGCACATGAGTGAATCACCAAAGGAAATGAACAAAGGCCTTACCTGTCACTCTCGTCCCAGGAGATGCAGGTCTGGTTTGTGGTGCCCTGATCAAACAGAGAGAGAAACGGTCACATGGTTGACATATGCATAGACGCGGTTAGTAGGGGTGCTGAGGTGGCTGCAGCACCCCCTGAAAAATCTCAATTAAAAATGTACAACAACAAAAAAGAGTGCATCCACACTACAAATTATCTTCCTGTGGCCATGGACATATGCTCTGATTACAGATGTTCTCATATACCTGCATGGACATATGCTCTGATTACAGATGTTCTCATATACCTGCATGGACATATGCTCTGATTACAGATGTTCTCATATACCTGCATGGACATATGCTCTGATTACAGATGTTCTCATATACCTCCATATACCTCCATGGACATATGCTCTGATTACAGATGTTCTCATATACCTCCATATACCTCCATATACCTCCATATACCTCCATGGACATATGCTCTGATTACAGATGTTCTCATATACCTCCATATACCTCCATGGACATATGCTCTGATTACAGATGTTCTCATATACCTCCATATACCTCCATATACCTCCATATACCTCCATGGACATATGCTCTGATTACAGATGTTCTCATATACCTCCATATACCTCCATGGACATATGCTCTGATTACAGATGTTATCATATACCTCCATATACCTCCATATACCTCCATGGACATATGCTCTGATTACAGATGTTCTCATATACCTCCATATACCTCCATATACCTCCATGGACATATGCTCTGATTACAGATGTTATCATATACCTC
>NC_034175.2:10705319-10757953 GCF_002021735.2 Oncorhynchus kisutch | reverse complement strand
GTGTGAGGGTGATGTTCTCTACCCAGGCAGAGGTTGTGGTGTGTGGGTGTGGGTGAGGGTGATGTTCTCTACCCAGGCAGGGGTTGTGGGGTGTGGGTGAGGGTGATGTGTTCTACCCAGGCAGTGGTTGTGGGGTGAGGGTGATGTGTTCTACCCAGGCAGGGGTTGTGGGGTGTCGGTGAGGGTGATGTACTCTACCCAGGCAGGGGTTGTGGGGTGTGGGTGAGGGTGATGTTCTCTACCCAGGCAGGGGTTGTGGTGTGTGGGTGAGGGTGAGGGTGATGTTCTCTACCCAGGCAGGGGTTGTGGTGTGTGGGTGAGGGTGAGGGTGATGTTCTCTACCCAGGCAGGGGTTGGTTGTGGTGTGTGTGGGTGTCTTGATGGGCCCCACATTATGGGTTTATAGGACTATGTGAGATTTAATATGACATTACAGTATTGTATGTGGGAGATGAATATAATTAAAATGAACTAGTTTCACTTATGAACATCTACACTTGCCTTAATCCTTTGTGTGTGTGTGTGTGTGTGTGTGTGTGCGCGCGTTTAGTGTGTGTGTGAGTGTGTGTGTGTGTGTGTGCGTGCGTGCCTGTGTGTGAGTGTGTGTGTGTGCGTTTGGTGTGTGTGTGTGCGTTTGGTGTTTGTGTGTGCGTTTGGTGTGTGTGCGTGTGTGTGAGCGTCTGTGTGTGAGTGTGTGTGTTTTCTGTGCTCTGATGTTGATCTCAGTCCTCCAGAGTGTTCAGTTTAATAAGAGGCAGCAGTACTGCTGTGAGCTGGTGAATTAGCCCCTGTAATGTGACTGTTAAATGCATCTTTCCTCCCGTACCCTCCAACACCCTGACACCATTAACAGCGCAGCCCCCACGCATTAACAAAGCCACACACACACGTGCACACACACACACACACACACACACACATACACACAGACAGACACCTCCCTAAGCACAGCACAGTAGCAGAGCTCTCATCACCTATCCCCAGTACACCGTCTTTGTCTCTGAGCTAACTGCAGCCAGAGATATAAAGCCCTCTCAAACAGAGCAATTTTCTCCTAACGCATAGGACTGCTTGAATAAATAAGCTGCATTATGCATCAAAGAGAAAGTGATTACCCGCTTTTTAAAAAGCCTTCACTAATATTTATAGAGACTTTTCTGACACCACTTATTTTCACAGGCCTTTTAGTTATTCTGTGTAGAGTTGCTATTATTTCATATTTTCCTACTAGCAGACCTCCCAGGCTCTCTCTCTGTGGCTGAGCCAGACTGTTATGTTCAAACATGAAAACACTCACACATAAATACTTTTTTGATCACTTATTGAATTCGGCTTTCATTGTGTGTTTTACGTTTTAATCAAATTCTAGTTTAATGATGCATGGGGGATCAACAGAACTGTCTCTATCTGTACAAAGCTCTGTAGGACAGGTAACATGTGACCCAATGTGTATTTCTGGAAATAACCAGAATTTGTGGAACCATAACAGTTTTGAATATATTATATATTACAGGACGACAACCTCTCTCTCAATGTGAGCAAGATCAAGGAGATGATCGTGGACTACAAGAAAAGGAGGGCCGAACAGGCCCTCATTCACATTAACGGGGCTGTAGTGGAGCGGGTCGAGAGTTTCAAGTTCCTTGGTGTCCACACCACCAACAAACTATTGTCGTGTCTTTGGCATCATTAAAGTGAAGACTGTTATTTTATCAAATCAATTCTCTGTAATTATTATGACGTGATTAAACAAATCATGTAAATGTAATTAACTAGGAAGTCGGGGGCACCAAGGAAAATCTTCAGATCATTATTTAAATATTATTTAGATATTTAGATATCTGATCAATTAGTCTTCTAATTAATGAATTATTCTTTACCTCACGTTAATCTCATTCCAAATGTCGTAAATTGTTGGTTATCTGCACGAACCCAGCCTTTACTATGAATCATCCATACAATTGTCTTCATCATTTATTTACTAACTAACTAAATAATCACAGAAATGAATAAACAAACAAACAGTAGATATGGTTCCAAGGAAATGATAGGGGAGGTTCCCTAGTGGGCTAATCCGATATGACGGCTTGGTGGACAAAGGAAAGTGGGTGTGGACTGAGAAGGGCGGGAAAGACAAAAGGAATCACTACACAGTTGATAATTATATTAATTGAAATGCTAATCCTTTGCACATGAACGCTCACTCATTCGGGAATCATTTCAATCAATATATATATTTACGCTCAGCGTGTCGTGATCTCTGTTGGAATCGTCCGTCTTTCTGTTGGAAAGTTCATCCAAGCGTCTCTCTGCTTCCCTGGAGTCTTTCGTGGTTAGAATGCATACTTCAGAGTACCATTCAGAAATGTTCTTATTGTCACACTCTGACCTTTAATATCTCTGTCTTCTTTATATTTTGGTTAGGTCAGGGTGTGACGAGGGTGGGTATGCCAGTTTTTGTATTGTCTAGGGGTTTTGTAGGTCTAGGTATTTATATGTCTATGGTGGCCTGATATGGTTCCCAATCAGAGGCAGCTGTTTATCATTGTCTCTGATTGGGGATTATATTTAGGTGGCCATTTCTTTTGTGTTTGTGGGGTCTTGTTCTATGTTTAGTTGCCTGTCTGCACTACTCATTAGCGTCACAGTTTGTTTTGTTCAGTGTTCATTCTTAAATAAAGAGGAATGTACGCATACAACGCTGCACCTTGGTCTCCTCCTTACAACGAACGTGACACTTAAAGAATAGGTGTTTCGGCGGTTGTCGGGCTTCGCATGTCAGGTTGACATCATTTCTAGCTGCAGACTAGTAATTAGTCCCCGCAGCAATGTTTCAACATCTAGTGGGAGGCGTTACCAGAAGAATGGAGGCAGTTATAGCAGTAAAGGGCGGACCAACTCCATATTAATGCCCATAATTTGACGAGCAGGTGTCCACATACATTTGGTCATGTAGTGTACTAAAACGTAGTGCACTATAAACGGAATAGGGTGCCATTTGTGACACAGTATAGACTCTAAGTGCTTAAGGAGATGGCTGGTTGTAAATGATCTAGTAGTCCCAGACAATATCTCTGTTCCCCATGGTGCTGAACGGTTCCCAGTAGTGTTGTGTTGGTACAAGCAGTGGATCCATGTTCCTGGAGGCTGTAAGGATACAGTGATGATGATACAGCACTATGAGAGATTAAGTAATGTAGGAATCTGCTGGGATGGACCCCCTCAAGTCATCAATATCCCTCTCTGCAAATGAAACCATTAGCTAGCTAAACATTTCACACACACACACTCACACGCATACATGCACTCACCGACACAAGTGCAGTGAGTTCTGAGGGTGAGATGAAAGAGGGAGGAAGATGGAAAGAAGAGGAAGAAGAGACGTTTCAGACTGTACAGTAGTAGTATGACTAGAGGTGACTTCTAATTAATCAGAGGAAGAGTGAGATGTGTTTAGCTTGTCATAACATATTCCTTACCTGTGTCCAAGGGGAGAGTTGTACTCTACCTTCCTCTTCTCTCACACAGCCTTGATACAGTTTGAAATGTCTTTTAATCTATTAGCTGGTCCTTAATGGATCTCATGGTTCCTCATACCTGCAGACATGTTCACTAGACCCTGGAGGGGAGGGGAGGAAGGAGAGGGAGAGAGGGAGGGAGGAGAGGGGGGAGGAGGGAGGAGAGGGAGGGAGCAGAGATCGGCCAGAGATCTGAGACACATCACCTTCAAATTATTCTATTACCCAGAATCCCACTGTACCTATTCACCGTAGCATAGCCTGAAACCACAACGGCAGTGTCACCTTAACAGCATTAATATACATAATACATTGAATTACAGAGAAAATAGCATCTGACAAATAGTGCTGGGGTGACTGAGGGAGCAGGAGCAAGATCACACATGCCCAGTAGGCCCAAACAAACACAACATCAGATGTCTAAAACACATAGAAAATACCATTGGGGATTCATCTCAGTTAGGCAGCTATCAGTTTCTATACATGTGGCACATCTGGTGTACTCAGCTGCAGTGTGTGTGTGTGTGTGTGTGTGTGTGTGTGTGTGTGTGTGTGTGTGTGTGTGTGTGTGTGTGTGTGTGTGTGTGTGTGTGTGTGTGTGTGTGTGTGTGTAGGTAAGGGGTTAAGCGTGTCACTACTAGTCTGCCCCGGTCAGAGAATCACATGGGACATGCTCATTATGGAGACAGCTATCCTGTTCGTTCCACCACATCCATCACCCTTTGTTTCGTCTCAAAGATTCATAGGCTGCCTCCCAAATATGCACACTATACCATATATAGTGTACTACTTTTCACTAGAGGCCCTATTCCCTATAGAGTGGGCTATAGTCATAGTAGTGCACTATAAAGGGAATAGGTAGTCATTTGGGAGGCAGCCCTTCGAACCTTCTGGATTCTTCCTTCCAGGTGACAAGCTCGGCCCTGCCCACCTCTCTGTTCTATTTGATAAAGGCTCCGCCGTTGTCATGGAGCCCACCTGGCTGTGACCTTGTTGCTCAGCCCGGCCCAGGAAGCCAATAGGGACACAAAGTAAAAAAATAACAGATAGTTCCTCCTCGGCCCAATGAGAATGCTGCTGCCTGCATGGAGACATGATAGTGTGTGTATGATTCAACAATAATAACACTATCACACATGCAAACACACACACACACACACACACACTTTACCAAGGTTCACTAGCAGTGTGTCCCTGAGAACATCCGGAGACAAATTATATTTCTGTTGGGAGATTTGTTTTAAAAAGTCAAGCTTCCCATTTTCCTGTGTTACCAATATGCTGACTGCACTGAGCTCTCTCCACTATCTCAGCAATCTCAGCTTGACATTAGAATTCAGTACACACTTGACGCTTCTGTTTTCTCCTTCCAGAAAATAGAATTTCTGTCAATTTGATTTGCTCCCCTTTTGTTTTCTCATTATCTATAATACGTGTTCTGCAGCTCTTTCCGTTCAAACACACCGTCTACATTTCATAAAGGAAGTGGAAAATGCTCATTCTAGATTCGTTACCAAAGTCATACCTCATATCTTTACAAAAAAAAGACTCCACATGTTAATTTTCCCCTTCACCTTTCAAAATATTCAAATTAATGAGTAGGGTCCTGGCTGCAATTCACCCGAAAATGAATTCTGAACAAGATGACAAATGTGCTGAGAATAATTCCCTAGAGGATAGAGAAGAAGAGGAGGAGAGGAACGAGGAGAGGGAGAAGGAGAGGATGGGATGAGGAGAGGAAGGAGGAGAGGGAGGAGGAGAGGAAGGAAGAGAAGAAGGAGGAGAGGGAGGAGGAGAGGAAGGAGGAGCAGAAGAAGGAGAGGAGGAGGAGAGGAAGAAGGAGAGGAGGAGAGGAGGAGGAGAGGGAGGAGGAGAGGAAGAAGGAGAGGAGGAGGAGAGGAGGAGGAGAGGAAGGAGGAGAGGAAGGAGGAGAGGGAGGAGGAGAGGAAGGAGGAGCAGAAGAAGGAGAGGAGGAGGAGAGGAAGAAGGAGAGGAGGAGGAGAGGGAGGAGGAGAGGATGGAGGAGAGGAAGGAGGAGAGGAAGGAGGAGAGGGAGGAGGAGAAAAAGGAGGAGAGGAAGGAGGAGAAGAGGAGGGGGAGGGAGAAGGAGAGGAAGGGATGAGGAGAGGAAGGAGGAGAGAGAGGAGGAGAGGAATGAGGAGAGGGAGGAGGAGGAGAAGGAGGAGGAGAGGAAGGAGGAGAGGGAGTAGGAGAGGAAGGAGGAGAGGAGGAGGATAGGAATGAATAAGAGGAAGGAGAAGAGGAGGAGGAGAGGAAGGAGGAGACTTCTGCCTCTTCATTGGCGAAGAGAGGCTGTTTCCTCCGCCCTCTGGTTATGAATAGGCCTGTTCTCCTCTCCTCCTTTACAGAAGAGAAATGGTTCACACACTAAGCATTATGAACTCTATATCATCTACTGCATCTTTATGTAATACATGTATCACTAGCCACTTTAACTATGCCACTTTGTTTACATACTCATTTCATATGTATATCCTGTACTCGATACCATCTACTGTATCTTGCCTATGCCGCTCTGTACCATCACTCATTCATATATCTTTACGTACATATTATTTATCCCCTTACACTTGTGTGTATAAGACAGTAGTTTTGGAATTGTTAGTTAGATTACTTGTTGGTTATTACTGCATTGTCGGAACTAGAAGCACAAGCATTTCGCTCACGCTCACACTTTAGCACACTCGCATTAACATCTGCTAACCATGTGTATGTGACAAATAAAATGTGATTTGATTTGAACTTACTTCAGCATAACTCAGAGCAGAGACTTCTCCCTATCTCTGTGTCTAGAAGGTCTTGTTGTTGTTGTTGTTTTCGAGCATTACTTTGATGGCTAAGTTGTTTGCTGGTGTTTTTGGCCCAGGTCCAGTGCAGTGTGTGTGACTCGGGGTGGAGGAGAGAGAGTGTAGAGAGGGGGCATTGTACAATCTAAAAGTCATCTGACCTTAACAACCCTTTCCTCAGCATTAAAGATCTCCTATTGATCCCATTACGGCCCATAGACTTTATGGACAGACCGCTGCTGAGAGGAGACCATAGGAAATGCATGCCTTAATTAATCTTTATCACAAGAAAGATGTGGGAGGAGAGAGTGGGAGGGGTGAAAGAAGAGGGAGAGAGAGTGAGAAATAGCTAGAAAGAGAAAGAGGAGGACAGAGAGAGAATGAGAAAGAAAGAAAGACAGAGAGATAGAGAGAGAGAAATAAAAGAGGCCTATCATTGGCCTAACCCTTCTCTGTAACCGTAAATGGGCTGGGCTGGTGAGACGCTCGTATCTCATCAGAGCATGGGCTGATCTCTTAAACGGACCAGGATTAGCGCACAATGCAGGGGTCAGGGGGCATCGCGTTAGAGAAATGAGAGACAATCGCCTTCAGTGGGGAAACCGCCAACCAACCCCTTCCTCCGCGCGCCTGCCGGAGATAATATCACGCATGCACTCGTCTGAGCACTGGAAAATCAATACGGCACAACCAAGCTCAAGAGAAAAGCTCCTCATTAAAAATAAAAGAGAAGAGGAGCAGTCCGTTGAGCGCTGCTTGGAGAATTGGCCCAATGTGGGTGAGTTAAACTGAAGGGATTGTTAACCTTTATTTTAACTAGGCAAGTCAGCTAAGAATTGTATTTTATTTACAATGTCGGCATACACCGGCCAAGCCTGGGCCAGTTGTGCGCCGCCCTATGGGACTCTCAATCACGGCCGGTTGTGATACAGACTGGAATCTAACCTGTTGTGATGTCTCAAGCACTGAGATGCAGTGCCTTAGACCGCTGCACCACTCAGGAGCCCTGTGAGAAGGGAGAGGGAGGGAGGGAGGGAGGGAGGGAGGGAGGGAGGGAGAGAGAGAGAGAGAGAGAGAGAGAGAGAGAGAGAGAGAGAGAGAGAGAGAGAGAGAGAGAGAGAGAGAGAGAGAGGATGTTAAAGGTGAGAAATAATAAGATTGACTGTGCTCTATTAACAAACTGTATCCTCTTCTAAGACAGATGAGAAACAGAGAGAGAGAGCAGAGTAGTAACCCCTAATACTCACCTCAGATGGGGAATTAACTGTTGCTGTAGAAAAGAGCATTTAGATGCGTGTGAAACTAAGAGAGAGAGGTTGTGTATGTTTGTGTCATTTTTAGGTTGTCCTCTACTGTATGATTGTCCTCTCTGGGACTTTGGCTGGTGTTGAAGCTGTGGTGTGTGTGTGTGACGTGTGTGTGTGTGTCTATGTGTGTACAGCTCTGTACTATTCAGATGTGTTCCTGTGTGTGACTATGGGGTATGAGTCACAGTTGGTATTGAGTCTTTAGACTCCAGGTTTATCAAAAATGTTAACTGTGTTAGAACCGAGGCACCCTGCAAGGTATTCCTTTAGAGGTTTCTGGTTATTGTCCAGAAACCACACTTGTCTTTGAAATGCAGGGTAAACATTCTGAGTGAAGCTGAAATGTGCTGTTCTGAATGTGGAATTAATTTAATTTGAGTCGTAGTCTGAGCTTTGGCACCATTCTCCCAATTTACAGGGTACCACATCTGTACAGGTTTCTTGTAGTGTACTTGTGACTCTTGTTCTTTACTTGGCCTGAACAGGGTTGGGGTGAATGCCATTTCAATTTAGTCAATTCAGGAAGTAAATTCCAATTTCAATTAATTATACACATCTATGTGACTTCTGTCACAAGGACACATACATGTACATACTGTATGTCATATGACATGGGTCACAGGCTTGTAGGGGCTTGTATACTGTGTTGGAGTTGTCCAGGAAGGAATGATGTGACCAGTACTACACTGTAGAATAGATCTGTAGATACTGGGTTGGAAGCTACTTATTCGCTCCCAAAGATCTTAATCTCTCTCTCTCAATGTCTTCTATCTATGTCAGGGGAATCATTGACATTTCCAGCTGTATGAGTGGTTCACAATAGCTCTGGTGCTGAGGAGAGGCTGACATTTGTGGGTCTGGAAGTGCTTGACAACGGCTAAGATGCACTGACATTTGGGAAAGTGTCCAGCAGAATCCTCAACGCTGTTCCATCTCTTTTCTTTTTTTGGTTGATAGAAAGATAGAAGACTACATCATTTCCCATGTTAACATTATATTAATCTAACATCTACCATGTATCATCGTATTTTTAAGAAAGACAAAGAAAAGAAGGAGAGAGAGTGAGAGAGAGAGAATGAGAGAGCGAGAGACAATTAGAATGAGAGAGAATGTGGAGGGAACAGGGCTTAGGGTGATACATACAGTAGAGGAGGAGAGAAATAGAGTTAGGGAGACAGACAAAGGTTTGAGTAAAGGATAGACCTTGTACCATAAATGCCACTGTTCTGTTGTCAGTCTCTGGTGGCTTTCAGTCAGTCAGTGCAACATCTTCAATTCTCTACCTCAGGCAGGCAGAAAGGCAGACAGAAAGACAGGCAGGCAGACAGGCAGAGATATCCCCATAGTACACACAGTACACAACTGTGCTGCTGTTGATCTTGAAAAGGAACAAATTGTTCTGAACACACAGAACAGAGAAAATAACAGAAAAACAGCATTTCAGATTCTTCGGGCACAGTCGTTGTACAGGCATTTTAAAATGCCAGCAGTCCCTCTCCTCGTGAAATTATTGTTCCCTCTTCTTCGGTAAGGATATATTTATTAAATGTATAGTTTTACAACAAGATCTACATTTATGCCTGAATATAATAAAATGTTTCCTTTGCAGTGTAACTACCCCAGGTGTGTGAGACAGTTCAGTTCCACAGGCCCTCCCTCCTCTCCTCTCCTCTCCTCTCCTCTCCTCTCCTCTCCTCTCCTCTCCTCTCCTCTCCTCTCCTCTCCTCTCCTCTCCTCTCCTCTCCTCTCCTCTCCTCTCCTCTCCTCTCCTCTCCTCTCCTCTCCTCTCCTCTCCTCTCCTCCCTCCCTCTGTCTGTTACACCCCAGCTGTGATAAAGATGGAACATGCTCTGGGAGCGCGTCATGCTACACTTCTCGTTCTGCTGCACTGCTATTCTGACACTGACTGCCATCAAACTGTCAACATCGGAGAGAGACGGAAAGGAGGTGTGTGTGTGTGTGCGTCTGTGTGTGTGTGAGGGTGCTTATAGTGGTCTACCTTATTTTTACGCATAAATCATTTTCACTCCACCAAAACGAGCAACGAGCTGAAGCTGGATTTCCTATTAATTTCCCCTCTGTGTTTTTTCTCTGAGAGGAAATTGAGATAGATGATGTTTCATCTTTACTCTGGTTGGCCTGTCATGACCAGTCTGAGAGGAGCGAGGCATTAGGCGTTTCCTGGTTTGTGTGTGTGTGTGCAGTTGCGTGTGAGGATTAGACCGGATCTCTATTCAAGTCACTGAGAGGGATCAGGCTGAAAGACACATTGGCACAGCAACTCACTGACAGGAGGAGGTTAGAGGAAAGGACAGAGACCATTTTGACGTTTAACGTTCTCCTCTTGGTAAACCAGTAACGGGAACCAGGTGTTTCTTTGCCCTTTTACTTCTTATAACCTTTCAACTCAGCAGGATGAGTATGTTGGCAATTTGCAATGCAGTCGTTTACTGTTAGAAGCCACGACTGTTGCACTGTGGGTAGTTCTGCATATTTGCCAGAACACTTTTTGTTATCATTCATGAGCACATTTGCTAAGCTGTAAAAAGTCCAGTGTTGCAACTTGTGATAACATCAACGTGAGTCAGAAACACAACGTACACACACACACATATTTGAATTCCCCCTGCCTGGCCCCACAGCCCAATTTGTGCAGGGCCCCACAGCCCAATGTGTGCAGGGCCCCACAGCCCAGAAGCAGCTAGCGTTGGGCGGCTACAGTCGCTATTTTAGCAAACCAAACATTATTAATGCGACCAATTGACTGGATTACTGAGCACATTCATCAAAGATAGCCTCTCCGGCTCTCCACTCCTCTCTGCAGCCCGACAAGAACACACATGCTTGCCAAGATAGCAGCAAGTGTAGAAATTGATTTCAGACCGGCACAAGGTATAAAAAAAAAACAGACTACTTTAAAATGGAGTGTGTAGTTTATTTTCACGAGTTCAACCAAACAAAGGGAAATTAAATTCTGATTAAAACTAATGTACTGATGGTGATGTATAAGGCCCTGCCCCGCTCTCCTTTCGGAAAAGCTGACCACGACTCCATTTTGTTGATCCCTGCCTACAGACAGAAACTAAAACAAGAAGCTCCCGCGCTGAGATCTGTTCAACGCTGGTCCGACCAATCTGATTCCACAAGACTGCTTCCATCACGTGGACTGGGATATGTTTCGTATTGCATCAAACAACAACATTGACGAATACGCTGATTCGGTGAGCGAGTTCATTAGAACGTGCGTTGAAGATGTCGTCCCCATAGCAACGATTAAAACATTCCCAAACCAGAAACCGTGGATTGATGGCAGCATTCGCGTGAAACTGAAAGCGCGAACCACTGCTTTTAATCAGGGCAAGGTGACCGGAAACATGACTAAATACAAACAGTGTAGCTATTCCCTCCGCAAGGCAATCAAACAAGCTAAGCGTCAGTATAGAGACAAAGTAGAATCTCAATTCAACGGCTCAGACACAAGAGGTATGTGGCAGGGTCTACAGTCAATCACGGATTACAAAAAGAAATCAAGCCCCGTCACGGACCAGGATGTCTTGCTCCCAGGCAGACTAAATAACTTTTTGAGGACAATACAGTGCCACTGACACGGCCTGCAACCAAAACATGCGGACTCTCCTTCACTGCTTCCTCGGCGTACACATCATAGACAAACTGAATTGGTCCACCCACACAGACAGCATCGTGAAGAACCTCAGGAGGAACCTCAACCTCAGGAGGCTGAATAAATTCGGCTTGTCACCAAAAGCACTCACAAACTTCTACAGATGAGAGATCGAGAGCATCCTGTCGGGCTGTATCACCGCCTGGTATGGCAACTGCTCCGCCCACAACCGTAAGGCTCTCCAGAGGGTAGTGAGGTCTGCACAACGCATCACCGGGGGCAAACTACCTGCCCTCCAGGACACCTACACCAGCCGATGTCACAGGAAGGCCATAAAGATCATCAAGGACAACAACTACCCGAGCCACTGCCTGTTCACCCCGCTATCATCCAGAAGGTGAGGTCAGTACAGGTGCATCAAAGCTGGTACCGAGAGACTGAAAAACAGCTTCTATCTCAAGGCCATCAGACTGTTAAACAGCCACCACTAACATTGAGTGGCTGCTGCCAACACACTGACTCAACTCCAGCCACTTTAATAATGGGAATTGATGGGAAATTATGTAAAATACATCACTAGCTACTTTAAACAATGCTACCTAATATAATGTTTACATACCCTACATTATTCATCTCATATGTATACGTATATACTGTACTCTATATAATCTACTGCATCTTTATGTAATACATGTATCACTAGCCACTTTAACTATGCCACTTTGTTTACATACTCATCTCATATGCATATACTGTACTCAATACCATCTACTGTATCTTGCCTATGCTGTTCTGTACCATCACTCATTCATATATCTTTATGTACATATTCTTTATCCCCTTACACTTGTGTCTATAAGGTAGTAGTTTTGGAATTGTTAGCTAGATTACTTGTTGGTTATTACTGCATTGTCGGAACTAGAAGCACAAGCATTTCGCTACACTCGCATTAACATCTGCTAACCATGTGTATGTGACAAATACATTTTGATTTGATTTGATTTGATATTCATTCTATCCTCAACTGGACAAAGCTGAGCTTTTATAGGAAAAAGTGATAAACAAACAAGCTTTGGTACAGAAGAGTATCAAAACTCTGAAATTCTATGGCACCCTATCCCCTATCTAGTATAGTACTTTTTATCAGAGACCTATGTAAATAGGGTGTTGGTATAGGGATTAGTGTGCCATGTCAGACTCATTTAGTGAGTGTGATTGAGGCTAAGTCTATTCTAGGCATTCAGTGAGACTCAGGCAATCAGGTCTAGACTTATTTCGTATCACAATGCTAATGCACTCATTGTTATAGAAACTTTTTGTTTGTGTCAATTTAACATTCTGGTCACCCTAAACTTGCACAATAAGCACTATCTATCTTATCCCTCTACGCAGCCTGTGCCTTTGTCATAATTATATTTGGCTGCAGGCACACTCAGCGGGGTTCTCAGAAAACCGTAAACATCCAGTTTTCAGGGCTCCAGTATCTTCAACCTAGCTTCCCTTTCCCCTGAAAACCTTTATTTTACACCCGCTACGTTAGCTTAGGCTGCAGGAGATGGCTGGCTTTGACCGAGCCCGTTGATTATACACTGAACAAAATATAAATGCAACATGTAAAGTGGTCCCAGAAATGTTCCATATGGACAAAAAAGCTTATTTCTCTCAAATTGTGTGCACAAATTTGTTTACATTCCTGTTAGTAAGCATTTATCCTTTGCCAAGATAATGCATCCACCTGACAGGTGTGGCATATTAAGAAGCTGATTAAACTACATGATCAATACAAAGGCGCACAACACAATGCTAGGGACAAAAAAAGGCCACTGTAAAATGTGCAGTTTAGTTACACAACACAATGCCACAGAGGGAACGTGCAATTGGCATGCTGACTGCTGGAATGTCCACCAGAGCTGTTGCCCAACGTTGTTTTAGAGAATTTAGTGGGGTTTCCAACCGGCCACACAGCTGCAGACCACGTGTATCGCGTTGTGTGGGTGAGTGGTTTGCTGATGTCAGCGAGTGTCCCATGGTGGCGGTGGGGTTATGGTATGGGCAGGCATAAGCTACGGACAACCAACACAATTACGTTTTATCTATGGCAATTTTAATGCACAGAGATACCGTGATGAGATTCCATTGTTGTGGCATTCATCACCTCATGTTCCAGCAAGATAATGCATGGTCCCATGTTGCAAGGATCTATACACAATTCCTGGAAGCTGAAAATGTCCCAGTTCTTCCATGGCCTGTGTACTCACTAGACATTGAGCAAGTTTGGGATGCTCTGGATCAACGTGTACGACAGTGTGTTCCATTTCCCTCCTATATCCAGCAACTTCTAACAGCGGTTGAAGAGGAGGGGGACAACATTCCACAATCAACAGCCTGATCAACTCTATGAAGGAGATGTGCTGCGCTGCATGAGGCAAATGGTCACACCAGATACTGGTTTTCTGATCTACCTTTTTTTCAATGCATATCTGTATTCCCAGTCATGTGAAATCCATAGATTAGGGCCTAATGAATGTATTTCAATTGATTTATTTCCTTATATAAAATGTAACTCCGTAAAATCTTTGAATTGTTGCGTGTTGCGTTTATATTTCTGTTCAGTAAACTGTATAATGACATTCCAAAGTAGTATCAGTTTGGCCCAAAGATATGATTGACTTAGTCTACAGGAGTTGATGCTGATGCATCTCTTCTAAAGGAAACAAACAAGGTGCAGACCAGAGGAGACTGGTGGCAGGAGCAATAGGAGGACAGGCTCATTGTAATGGCTGGAATGGAATTAGGACATGCTTGATGTGTTTGATACCATTCCATTTAATCCATTCCAGCCATTACAATGAGCCTGTCCTCCTATAGCTCCTCCTACCAGCCTCCAGACTCCACTGGTGCAGACTGATTCTGAAGTAAGAATTCTGAAATAAATGTCCTCACCTCATTTTCAGCAAACTTAACATATGTAAATATATGAACATAACAAGATTCAACAATTGAGACATAAACTGAACAAGTTCCACAGAACTCTGACTAACAGAAATAGAATAATGTGTCCCTGAACAAAGGGGAGGTCAAAATCAAAAGTAACCGTCTGTATCTGATGTGGCCCCCAGCTGCATTAAGTACTGCAGTGCATCTCCTCCTCATGGACTGCACCAGATTTGCCAGTTCTTGCTGTGAGATGTTACCCCACTCTTCCACCAAGGCACCTGAAAGTTCCCGGACATTTCTGGGAAGAGAGGCCCTAGCCCTCACCCTCCGATCCAACAGGTCCCAAACGTGCTCAATGGGATTGAGATCCGGGCACTGACATTCCTGTCTTGCAGGAAATCACTCACAGAACGAGTAGCATGGCTGGTGGCATTGTCATGCTGGAGGGTCATGTCAGGATGAGCCTGCAGGAAGGGTACCACATGAGGGAGGAGAATGTCTTCCCTGTAACACACAGCGTTGAGATTGCCTGCAATGACAACAAGCTCAGTCTGATGATGCTGTGACACACTGCCCCAGACCATAACGGACCCTCCACCTCCAAATCGATCCCGCTCATATTGCAGCAAGAGAATTATGAATTATCCTTTGTCCACATGTCTGTCAGTATGCTGCCTTATGATGTGGCCAAACATGCTTACTGAGATTTAAATGAGGCTATACACTCCCTTCTTGGCACAGAAAGATGTGGATGATGTGATGACATTGATCGCGGCGCTGGTATCCTTGTTGGATTAATAATTCAGGGATGCTGAAGACCCCATTGATCATTAATTAGGAATGTTAGTAGTGATGGGTTTTGATGGATGTATGGGCTGAGGAAGACCCAGTAGTCTGATCACAGAACACATGTCACCAGCTGAGAGGGAAAGGGCATTCTCCAGTGCCCACACTGATCCATTCTCCAGTGCCCACACTGATCCATTCTCCAGTGTCTAGACCAGGGGCCGTATGTATCAAGTGTCTCAGAGTAGGAGTGCTGATCTAGGATCAGGTCACCCCAGACATGTATTTTATTTATTGTGATCTAGCCTAAACTGCCTAAACTGATCTTGAGTAAGCACTCTTAGATACTTGGTACAAACTTGGCTCCAGAGTTATCATAGGTACACTACCGGTCCAAAGTTTTAGAACACCTGCTCAAGGATTTTTCTTAATTTTTACACTTTTATACATTGTTGAATAATAGTTAAGACATAAAAACTATGAAATAACACACATGGAATCATGTAGTAACCAAAAAAGTGTTAAACAAATCAAAATATATTTTAGATTTGAGATTCTTCAAATAGCCACCCTTAGCCTTGATGACAGCTTTGCACACTCTTGGCATTCTCTCAACCAGCTTCACCTGGAATGCTTTTCCAACAGTCTTGAAGGAGTTCCTACATATGCTGAGATCTTGTTGGCTGCTATTCCTTCACTCTGTGGTACGACTCATCCCAAATCATCTCAATTTGGTTGAGGTCAGGGGATGGTGGAGGCCAGGTCATCTGATGCAGCACTCCACTGTCCTTCTTGGTAAAATAGCCCTTACACAGCCTGGAGGTGTGTTGGGTTATTGTCCTGTTGAAAAACAAATGATAGTCCCACTAAGAACAAAACCAGATGGGATTCCGTATCGCTGCAGAATGCTGTGGTAGTCATGCTAGTTAAGTGTGCTTTGAATTCTAAAAGAATCACAGACAGTGTCACCAGCAAAGCACCCCCACACCCTAACACCTCCTCCTCCATGCTTTCATGGTTGAAACAACACATATGGAGAATATTCGTTCAGACACACGCGTCTCACAAAGACACGGCGGTTGAGAACAAAAATCTCACATTTTGGGACTGGACATGAAGAAACTTTCCAAGTTCATGAAATGTTCCATATTGACTGACCTTCATGTCTTAAAGTAATGATGGACTGTCATTTCTCTTTGCTTATTTGAGCTGTTCTTGCCATAATATGGACTTGGTCTTTTACCAAATAGGTCTATCTTCTGTATACCACCCCTACCTTGTCACAACACAACTGATTGCCTCAAATGCATTAAGAAGGAAAGAAATTCCACAAATGAACTTTTAACAAGGCACATCTGTTAATTGAAATGAGTTCTAAAATGAGTTCTAAAACTCTGTTCTAAAACTTTTGACCGGTAGTGAAGGTCTACAATAGCATAGTGCCAAAAGCAGCAGGATACAGCCTTCATTTGTGGCGACTCAAACCGTGGTACATGTTTTTTGTGACAAACTATAGCTTGAGGTTTTGTTTTGGGATCTGTTCTGGTACAGAGCTGAAGAGGATCTGTTTGGCTAGGTCGGGCGACACGGCTCTGTAAACTCTCTATGATTGGTCGAGGTAGTCATGTTGTGGTGAGTGCTTTGCTGTGGTCAGTTTGTGTCTGTTAATGTAATTTCCCCAGATTGATGAAGTGTTGATTGATGTGATTCTCTCCTGACTGATTGCTGTTCTGGGATCTGTGCTGAACGTGCGCCGGGGGATATCCCTCTTGGTTCAATACCTAGACACACACACACACACACACACACACACACACACACACACACACACACACACACACACACACACACACACACACACACACACACACACACACACACACACACACACACACACCAGCCTCAGATATCCCCTCAACCTCCCACTCTATGCTTGTGTCCCTGTCTCCAACGGTGTCTCAAAGCCCATGACTCTTTGTGACCTCTGACTGGGGATCAACATTATGGTGATGTTGCTCCTATTTCTTCTTCGTCAGGTATTATGAGAGCTGTCACCTCTGTGGTGGATATCAGATCTCTGCTGTAATCTCTGTGGATCTATGGGCTTATAGTATCAAATCAAAGAATCTTACAAGCCACCAGTCAGCAGGGGGGACAAGCTACTCGCTGGATGGAACTCAATATGTCACTGTTATTATCTGGATGTCAAAATTCAATGAAAGCCCTCTAAAGATACACTACATGATTTTTGTGTGTGAAAATGGGGCAGTCTTTTAATTTTTTTTTTTACATAGGCCTTACTTAATGTTAGCCCCACCTGTTCTCCTAACTACCCCTTCACTGCTAACCACACTCTCTTACATTCATCCCCACAATCTCATTTAGACTTGCTTCCTCATTGTCATATTCACACTACACATAGACCTGTACCTATGCATACACTCATTATCCCTTGTAATCGTTTTATACTATTAATATTTAACATCATTGCGTTAGCCTTTCACCCACCTATACCATACCTATACCACTTCATTCAATGCATCAGTACTGTATGTATGGTACTCATACATTGACCTTCAGTTCAATCTGCTTTCTACATTGCTCACATTTTTCATGTGAATGCATACTTATCGTAACCTGTAGTACAAAGGAGTTACACATTACACATATTCATATTCATCACCTACTCCCTCTGTCACGTCTTCGCATTAATCTGTCCAGTCTGATTCATCTTCTTCTTTCACATTCACATGGTCGGTCAGTCGTTTAGTCATTCACTCACTTCTCTTCTCTCCTCTTTCTTTCAATTGAGCCACAGAGACATTCTCTTCTCAGCAAGAAACGGTACTTCTCTCATGTGAACGGACCGATTCCGAAAGCTCAGGCTTCCAATTATAGTACATCCCGATTAACTGATGCTTATTAATTCCCTCCAACTCATTATGGCATGCAAAGTAGAGCTCTCCCACGAGAAGAATACTAATGAGAGAGAGGAGAGAAACTTTTCCTGACTTTTGTCTTGTTTGCTGCTTCTTTAAGTGGCCTGGTCCTCTGTTTAGTTGCTGCTTCTACAAGTGGCCTGGTCCTCTGATGAGTTGCTGCTTCTACAAGTGGCCTGGTCCTCTGATGAGTTGCTGCTTCTACAAGTGGCCTGGTCCTCTGATGAGTTGCTGCTTCTACAAGTGGCCTGGTCCTCTGATGAGTTGCTGCTTCTACAAGTGGCCTGGTCCTCTGATGAGTTGCTGCTTCTTTAAGTGGCCTGGTCCTCTGATGAGTTGCTGCTTCTACAAGTGGCCTGGTCCTCTGATGAGTTGCTGCTTCTACAAGTGGCCTGGTCCTCTGATGAGTTTCTGCTTCTACAAGTGGCCTGGTCCTCTGATGAGTTGCTGCTTCTACAAGTGGCCTGGTCCTCTGATGAGTTTCTGCTTCTACAAGTGGCCTGGTCCTCTGATGAGTTGCTGCTTCTACAAGTGGCCTGGTCCTCTGATGAGTTGCTGCTTCTACAAGTGGCCTGGTCCTCTGATGAGTTGCTGCTTCTACAAGTGGCCTGGTCCTCTGTTTAGTTGCTGCTTCTACAAGTGGCCTGGTCCTCTGATGAGTTGCTGCTTCTACAAGTGTCCCGGTCCTCTGTTTAGTTGCTGCTTCTGCAAGTGTCCCAGTCCTCTGTTTAGTTGCTGCTTCTGCAAGTGGCCTGGTCCTCTGTTTAGTTGCTGCTTCTTTAAGTGGCCTGGTCCTCTGTTTAGTTGCTGCTTCTTCAAGTGGCCTGGTCCTCTGTTTAGTTGCTGCTTCTTTAAGTGGCCTGGTCCTCTGTTTAGTTGCTGCTTCTTCAAGTGGCCTGGTCCTCTGTTTAGTTGCTGCTTCTTTAAGTGGCCTGGTCCTCTGTTTAGTTGCTGCTTCTACAAGTGGCCTGGTCCTCTGATGAGTTGCTGCTTCTACAAGTGGCCTGGTCCTCTGATGAGTTTCTGCTTCTACAAGTGGCCTGGTCCTCTGATGAGTTGCTGCTTCTACAAGTGGCCTGGTCCTCTGTTTAGTTGCTGCTTCTACAAGTGTCCCGGTCCTCTGTTTAGTTGCTGCTTCTGCAAGTGTCCCAGTCCTCTGTTTAGTTGCTGCTTCTGCAAGTGGCCTGGTCCTCTGTTTAGTTGCTGCTTCTTTAAGTGGCCTGGTCCTCTGTTTAGTTGCTGCTTCTTCAAGTGGCCTGGTCCTCTGTTTAGTTGCTGCTTCTTTAAGTGGCCTGGTCCTCTGTTTAGTTGCTGCTTCTTTAAGTGGCCTGGTCCTTTGTTTAGTTGCTGCTTCTTTAAGTGGCCTGGTCCTCTGTTTAGTTGCTGCTTCTTCAAGTGGCCTGGTCCTCTGTTTAGTTGCTGCTTCTTTAAGTGGCCTGGTCCTCTGTTTAGTTGCTGCTTCTTTAAGTGGCCTAGTCCTCTGTTTAGTTGCTGCTTCTTTAAGTGGCCTGGTCCTCTGTTTAGTTGCTGCTTCTTTAAGTGGCCTGGTCCTCTGTTTAGTTGCTGCTTCTTTAAGTGGCCTGGTCCTCTGTTTAGTTGCTGCTTCTTTAAGTGGCCTGGTCCTCTGTTTAGTTGCTGCTTCTTCAAGTGGCCTGGTCCTCTGTTTAGTTGCTGCTTCTTTAAGTGGCCTGGTCCTCTGTTTAGTTGCTGCTTCTTCAAGTGGCCTGGTCCTCTGTTTAGTTGCTGCTTCTTTAAGTGGCCTGGTCCTCTGTTTAGTTGCTGCTTCTTTAAGTGGCCTGGTCCTCTGTTTAGTTGCTGCTTCTGCAAGTGGCCTGGTCCTCTGTTTAGTTGCTGCTTCTTTAAGTGGCCTGGTCCTCTGTTTAGTTGCTGCTTCTTTAAGTGGCCTGGTCCTCTGTTTAGTTGCTGCTTCTTTAAGTGGCCTGGTCCTCTGTTTAGTTGCTGCTTCTTTAAGTGGCCTGGTCCTCTGTTTAGTTGCTGCTTTTGGAGTTTTACAGTAGGAGGAAATAAACCATAGAATCTACTGACAGCTTCCTCTGGCAAACAGACAGACCGACAGACCGACAGACTGTGAGCCAACGGGGCAGGCCAGGGGGCTAACCCAAACAAAACACTTCAATCTCCAACCTCTGTGCTCCAGCGCTCCCCAAGGGCTTGATTGATTGATCCGCCAGCCAATCAGGGCACATTGATCTAAAAGTTCCACCCCCTCCCCTCACAAGCCTCTCCGGCAGCCATTCATCTGTTGTCTGTCAGATGAATTCACTGGAGGGCCGTTGGCTATACAGCCGGCACTTTTAAACACACTTTCCACTCCAGTCTTTCTGAAGAGAGTGCATCACTCTACAGTACATTATAGGAGTTTCTCTTACAGTAGTACATCCCCCTGGATCAGATTCCTGTTGGAAACTGTCCAAGCCTTAACGTGTCTGAAAGCTTTCGCTTCAGTCATGTGTCAGTGTTAAAAGTACACTCATAGCCTGAGTAAACAAGTATCCCCAGCTGATGTGATGTGCAAAATATCTGACTCATTTTATTGTGAATAGTAAGGTCTCGATGGACTTGATGGAATTATATTTTCAATATCTTTTCTATATCTTGTGAATTGTATTTGATTAACCTTTCTATTTCAATTAGGAAATTGTATAATTATGAGTAAAAGACAGAACAGGATAATCACACACAAGTGTAAATGTAATGAGTCAAGAACAATCCTCTCAACATTAAATGTGATTTCATCAACCACTTTGTTCAATTACTGTACTAACCAACTGTCTCTTGTCTCTGTTTGTTTTCAGGAGGAATATTCGAGTCCATTGAGTCGGGGCCGTCAGGTGCTGAGGAACTAGCCTTTAAATTTGCTTTAAATACAATCAACAGGAACAGAACCCTACTGCCAAACACAACGCTAACATACGACATCCAACGGATAAACATCTACGACAGCTTCGAAGCCTCCAGAAAAGGTCAAATATTATGAATAGAATTCAGAAAGCTGCATTCACACCCAGATTCATGACTGGTACTGGTCTCCTGGAACAATATTCATAGATATTCAATATTCAAGTGTTAAAATATACAAATACGTTTGCTTGCTATTTGTGTGACTCTCCTATCTTATTTAGCGTTGTTAGTGCGTTCCCACCCACCCAGGGAATGTGGGCTCATGTGTAGTTCATTGGTTGGATTGGGACAATTATAATCAGGCGCAGAAAGAGGATGGTCGCATCCCAAATGGCAACCTATTCCCTTTAGGCTTTATAGTGCACTACTTTTGATTAGGGCCCATCGGGCTGCCCCATAGGAATCTGGTCAAAAGTAGTGCCCTATATAGGAATAGGTTGCTATTTGGAATGCATCCGTTGTCTGTGCAGATGAAACGTAAACCAAGACAATTGATTGGTTTCTGCTAAGGACTCAGCAGTAATACTAATTCACAGAGCTGGTTGTCTCCCTGGAGACAGGTTTATAAACTGCTATAATCTATAGTTTTACTGGGTTGCATTAGGCCTGACATCTCAAAGGTTGAATCTAAAACGGCACCCTTTTCCCGATAAAGTGCACTACTTTTGTCCAGCGTCCATAGGGCAACCCCATAAGGGTCTGTCCAAAAGTAGAACACTATAGGGAAAAGGGTGCTTTTCATACGCATCCAAAGGGTCTTATCGATTACTGGCCATTACATCCTTTTTCTGTGATTGAAGTGTTTTCTCCTTTCATCAAATTAAGTCATTTGAATGCAGAATGTTGTTGTTACAAAGTGTTGCCAATCGTTTCATATATTATGCAGGCCTACTGTGTACAGCTCTTGCTCATACATTTTACACGGTCACTGGCTTCCTTCCAAATATGCTTCATGATGGTCATTCAAAACCATATAGGAACGGACAGCTTGCCATAGTGGAGTGGGAAGTCCATGACTTCAGGAACTCACAGTAGCATGTCATATAATACTGAATAAACCACTGAATAAAGGACTAACTGAACGTTGTCTCCTCCCCCAGCCTGCGACCAACTATCTCTGGGGGTGGCGGCCATCTTCGGGCCCTCCCACAGCTCGTCGGCCAATGCGGTCCAGTCCATCTGTAACGCGCTTGGCGTGCCCCACATCCAGACCAAATGGAAGCACCAGGTGTCTGACAACAGGGACTCCTTCTACGTCAGCCTCTACCCAGACTTCTCCTCTCTCAGCCGAGCCATTCTGGACCTGGTTCACTTCTTCAAGTGGAAGACGGTCACCGTTGTCTATGATGACAGCACAGGTAAGACCCCTGGCCACTTACAGTACCTCACACCTTCATGATCAATGACGACAATATAGCAAGGCTCACATCCTGTCTGTCCACCCACTGTGCCTAGAAAGCATAGAAATAGAATGAATAGAACGGGCTTGGAACCACCTCATTGCAGTTCTCTGCCTCATACCTTCACAGTCACAGTGGTCTATGACCACAGAACAGGTTCAGTCACAGTGGTCTATGACCACAGAACAGGTTAAGTCACAGTGGTCTATGACCACAGAACAGTTTCAGTCACAGTTGTCTATGACCACAGAACAGCCTCAGTCACTGATCACTTATTGTACTGTACTTCACACCTTCCATCACCCCTACTTTTTCTCCAGTGATTCCAACAGTTTAGTGAGTTACAGTAGACAGACCATGGTACTGGCCTGGCAGCATAAGGGCTATGGGTTCGGTACTCGGATGGGCCACATATACTAAATATATGTCCGTCGTTGTCAACAGTTCTGTTCTGCTAAATTACCATATCATAAATTACCATATAAAAAAAAACTTCACCTGTAATATAGACTATGATTATAGTCCTGTACAGTAGAGTAGCCCTGTAGCCCTACCCCCCCTTTCGTCCCCAGATGGCCAGTGTTCCAGTGTTATAACAGCAGGCAGCAAACGTCTCAGCGGGCAGGGTACATGTGCCATATGCCAGGGGTCGGGAGGGAGCCAGCCTCAGGACAGGATGTCTGTGTGTGTGTGCGTCCGTGTGTGTATCGAAGCTCAGGACAGGATGTGTGTGTGTGTGTGTGTGTGTGTGTGTGTGTGTGTGTGTGTGTGTGTGTGTGTGTGTGTGTGTGTGTGTGTGTGTGTGTGTGTGTGTGTGTGTGTGTGTGTGTGTGTGTGTGTGTCCAGGCTCAGGACAACACTGCCAGGTCTTCACATGCTCTCAGAAACACACTGGGGCTCCATTGGCCAGTATTTTATTACTTAAACCATTTTGCTTTCATTTTAATTCAGTTTAAATCTATTTCCCAAAAAACTGCAACCAACCAAGCAAAACAAAATAGAAACCAGAGAAGTGTCCAAAACAACGTTTTGGGCAAATTAAAGTTTACAGGTTTCAGTATGTTCCTCCAGTACCTAATACTTCATATTTTAGATATTGAGAAAGGCATTGCATTGAAATGAATATGCAATGTCTAAATCTGGCTTCTCTACGGCCTCTGCATGATGAATCAACGCTTAGAGACACACAGTCCATCTCAGTATGGAGTTCACAATGCATGCAGACCTATCATCTCATCATGGTAACTTTTCTTCTAGTGACAGGTAGGCCTACATTTGCTGCAGCATAGTCTATGCCACAGTAATATAAAGACTGAATGCGTGTCTAAATTACCCATGTCCACTGGCTTTTGGGGTCACCTTGGTTTTTAAATTGTAAAAGTTATTACTTTAATAATTGCAGCTGCAGAGTTTTAAAACAGCCTATCACTCGAATATCATTGCTTTATATCAGTGAACGTGC
This sequence comes from Oncorhynchus kisutch, assembly GCF_002021735.2. Taxonomy (NCBI): domain Eukaryota; kingdom Metazoa; phylum Chordata; class Actinopteri; order Salmoniformes; family Salmonidae; genus Oncorhynchus; species Oncorhynchus kisutch. The sequence continues at coordinate 10,734,253 of NC_034175.2, read as the reverse complement.
GATCACTCTCGCAGACTTTCTCTCCATCAACTCTATCCAAAATAGATAATCCTGTTCTAGATTGATATATTGCCCTATATATAGATGTCTATATAGATAATATAATAATATATTCAATGCAGTATTAGCCTTACATTTATTTTTATTAATGAATGATGGATTATGCATAAGACGCTTCTAATTTATAGCCTCTGTCTCTTGCGCAATACACAAACACTTGTTCTCCGCTGGCATCTCTCCTTAAAAACACTCCTTAGCTCTTGGAGTCCCATGCAAGACAAGCTAGGCTAGAATAGCTTGTTAGACATCTTTTTTTTTTTGCATTTTTTTTGCTGAATGTTAAATACAGCAGCCAATAAAACTCATGGGGTAGTTAGAAAGAAGAGAGCAGTTATTCATTCACACCCATAACCATTCAATCGTCGTGAAGAGAAGTGAAAGCCTTCTGCATCTAAGCCTTCTGCATCTAAGCCTTCTGCATTATTCAAGGGTGTTTTCAGAAGGATGAAGATAAGGACAACGAAACGTATTTCATTTAGCTGTTGAAAGCGAGGCAGGAATGAATCAACAAGAGAGAGAAATAGTTGGTAGACTAATAACATTAGGGGAAATATTATGAAAGGTAAATATGTGTCAGCCCACTAATTATAGAAAAAGGCCCTATTATATTTCAAAATGTAAATCTAATTCGCTAGACTATACTTGTAACTTTGTAGTAGGCTGCATGTGCTGCTCCATAATCGTATGTTCTCTTCTTCTTTACAGTCCACACTGAAAAAGGTTAGCCTACTGGAGCTAGTTTAATTTATTTACACAATAGAGCATATAGCTAGCTACATTTATATGGGCTTTTATGTTTTCCTGTCGTCCATAACCTGCAGTAGACTGTATCATATATGTATTGGATAATGGCACCGTATTTTGGGATTTTTTTGGTCTTGTATGTATGGCTTATAAAATGTATGCAATATATGTCTCATCAGGCTCAGGTAGCATCAGGCTTGAATTTTCATGCCGATCAAAGCTCTAATCGAATCCAGACATATTTCTATGCTTTATGATGCTTTTGAAGGACACTTCTGGTTTTGGCGGGAAATACCGGGTTACCAGGGAGAAAAGTGATTTATTTTTGGAATGGAACATTTGTAAAATAACGGGGAAATATTCAACCCTACTGTGTCTGTGCGTGTGTGTGTATTTGTGTGTAGGCTTGGCCCCGATTTGTGCTCTCTGTCACCTGGAGCTGCATGGTAAATGGTCCAGGAACACAAGGAAAGCACAAAGGACAATGTCAGAGGACTTGTCAGCCCTTCCCCCTCTGAGGGGCCAAAATGTATCTCTCTGTTACAGTATCCAGAGGACTGACTATTAAATGTGTGAATAATAATATAGTGTCCATGACTCTGAAAGCATATGTATGCATGTACTGTATGTATGATCTCTGTGCCAACTTGTTTATCTGTACAGGGCGAACTCTAAATTACTCTATGCTAGGGGATTTTATGGTCCACTCAGGAATGATGTCTTATTTACATTGGTGTCATCCCCCACGCAAGCCTTTAAATACTGTGACACCCTGGTGGTCAGGTTACACTGTAAACTTGGTATCGTTTGATTGGTCAATGTGGTTGGTTTTGAGTTGAAAGAGTTACACCTTCAGATGTTATCAATGGAATGAAATGCCTTTGTTCTCTCTCGTATCCTGTATCCTGTCCATGGAGGAAGGTTGTATGATCAATTCTCATTTCCTAGGCTTCTAGGCCTCTGGCCTAATAGGCTTCTCTTTGTTCATGCTTTGTCTTCTAAGTAAACCTTAGGATCTATATGCCTAGAAGTATGCTTTGTTAACATCAGTATTGCCTTGTAGCTTAAGCTTTATTCCTTGTATGTGAATCCATTCATTGTACAATGTTAATTAAATATCTGCCTTTGATATAGAGAAATCTCAGACTAATTCTTGTTAGTCAAAGTCAACTTATTGCCTAATGCTTGCTTCTATAATTGAATTATCTTTATGGAGTCAGATATACATTTGAATAGGCTAATTGAATAGTCTTATTACAAATTGCATGTGAGGTATATATAATACTATTATTACCCCACGACATGTGTGCCCTGCAGGTTCCCTACAGCCCTTGTTCAGTAGGGCTCAGTGTGAGATAGGCATCGTTGGGGAAGCATTGATTCTGGCTGATCCTTAACACCCTGTTAATGAAGGTGTTAGGGGATGTAGCAGGTTGACACGGGGTGAGCCAATAGATAGTGAATAAATGCATGTGCTCATTGAGCCAAAGGCTGAAGATATCAGGATGAGAAGGAAGGAGACTTGAATGGGATGTTTGGAATGATTCAGGTAATACAATCAAATCAAATCATACTTCATTTGTCACATGCATCAAATACAACAAGTGTAGACCTTGAAATGCTTACTTACAAGCCCTTAACCAACAATGTAGTTCAAGAGTTAAGGAAATATTTACCAAATAAACTAAAGTAAAATCAAATAAAAAGTAACACAATAACATAACAACAACGAGGCCATATACAGGGGGTACCGGTACCAAGTCAGTGTGGAGGCTATATACAGGGGGTACCGGTACCAAGTCAGTGTGGAGGCTATATACAGGGGGTACCGGTACCAAGTCAGTGTGGAGGCTATATACAGGGGGTACCGGTACCAAGTCAGTGTGGAGGCTATATACAGGGGTACCGGTACCAAGTCAGTGTGGAGGCTATATACAGGGGGTACCGGTACCAAGTCAGTGTGGAGGCTATATACAGGGGGTACCGAGTCAGTGTGGAGGCTATATACAGGGGGTACCGGTACCAAGTCAGTGTGGAGGCTATATACAGGGGGTACCGGTACCAAGTCAGTGTGGAGGCTATATACAGGGGTACCGAGTCAGTGTGGAGGCTATATACAGGGGGTACCGGTACCAAGTCAGTGTGGAGGCTATATACAGGGGGTACCGAGTCAGTGTGGAGGCTATATACAGGGGGTACCGGTACCAAGTCAGTGTGGAGGCTATATACAGGGGGTACCGGTACCAAGTCAGTGTGGAGGCTATATACAGGGGGTACCGGTACCAAGTCAGTGTGGAGGCTATATACAGGGGGTACCGGTACCAAGTCAGTGTGGAGGCTATATACAGGGGGTACCGGTACCAAGTCAGTGTGGAGGCTATATACAGGGGGTACCGAGTCAGTGTGGAGGCTATATACAGGGGGTACCGGTACCAAGTCAGTGTGGAGGCTATATACAGGGGGTACCGGTACCAAGTCAGTGTGGAGGCTATATACAGGGGGTACCGGTACCAAGTCAGTGTGGAGGCCATATACAGGGGGTACCGGTACCGAGTCAGTGTGGAGGCTATATACAGGGGGTACCGGTACCAAGTCAGTGTGGAGGCTATATACAGGGGGTACCGGTACCGAGTCAGTGTGGAGGTTATATACAGGGGGTACCGGTACCGAGTCAGTGTGGAGGCTATATACAGGGGGTACCGGTACCGAGTCAGTGTGGAGGCTATATACAGGGGGTACCGGTACCGAGTCAGTGTGGAGGCTATATACAGGGGGTACCGGTACCGAGTCAGTGTGGAGGCTATATACAGGGGGTACCGGTACCGAGTCAGTGTGGAGGCTATATACAGGGGGTACCGGTACGTGCTTCTACACCTGCATTGCTTGCTGTTTGGGGTTTTAGGCTGGGTTTCTGTACAGCACTTTGAGATATCAGCTGATGTACGAAGGGCTATATAAATAAATTTGATTTGATTTGATTTGGGTACCGGTACCAAGTCAGTGTGGAGGCTAAATACAGGGGGTACCGGTACTGAGTCAGTGTGGAGGCTATATACAGGGGGTACCGGTACCGAGTCAGTGTGCAGGGGTAGAGGTTAGAGGTCATTTGTACATATAGGTAGGGGTGAAGTGACTATGCATAAATAATAAACAGTGAGTAGTAGCAGTGTACAAAACAAATGTGTGTGTGTGTGTGTGTGTGTGTGGGGGGGGGGGGGGGGGGGGGGGGGGGGGGGGGGGCTCAATGTAATAGTCTGGTGGCCATCTGATTAATTGTTCAACAGCCTTATGGCTTGGGGGGTAGAAGCTGTTAAGGAGCCTTTTGGTCCTAGACTTGGCGCTCTGCTACCGCTTGCCATGCGGTAGCAGAGAAAACAGTCTATGACTTGGACGACTGGAGTCTCTGACAATTTTATGGACTTTCCTCTGACACCGCCTGTTATATAGGTCCTGGATGGCAGGAAGCTTGGCCCCAGTGATGTACTGGACCGTACTGACTACCCTCTGTAGCGCCTTACAGTCAGATGCCGAGCAGTAGCCAAACCAGGCGGTGATGTAACAGGTCAGGATACTCTCAATGGTGCAGCTGTACAACATTTTGAGGATCTGGGGACCCATGACAAATCTTTTCAGTCTCGTGCCATCTTCACGACTGTGTTGGTGTGTTTAGACCATGATAGTTCGTTGGTGATGTGGACACCAAGGAACTTGAGACTCTCGGCCTGCTCCACTACAGCCCCGTCAGTGTTAATGGGGGCCTGTTTGGCCCACCTTTTCCTTTAGCCCACGATCATCTCCTTTGTCTTCCTCACATTGAGGGAGAGGTTGTTGTCCAAGCACCACACTGCCAGTTCTCTGACCTTCTCCATATAGGCTGTCTCATCGTTGTCGGTGATCAGGCCTATCACTGTTGTGTAGTGAGCAAACTTAATGATGGTGTTGGAGTCATGTTTGGCCACACAGTTATGGGTGAAAAGGGAGTACAGGAGGGGCCTAAGTACACACCCCTGAGGTGCCCCTGTGTTGAGGATCAGTGTGGCTGACATGTTGCTACCTACCCTTACTACCTGGGGGCGGCCTGTCAGGAAGACCAGGATCCAGTTGCAGAGGGAGGTGTTCAGTCCCACAGTCCTTATCTTAGTGATGAGCTTCATGGTCACTATGGTGTTGAACCCTGAGCTGTAGTCAATGAACAGCATTCTCACATAGGTGTCATTTTTGTCCAGGTGGAAAAGGGCAGTGTGGAGTGCGATTGATTAATCTTCTATTAAACAGGGGAATGTGTAGGCCTGCTTACTTTGCCTGTTTTTATGTGTGTGAAAACATATTGTCCAACATATTGGATAAGCCCTGCCATGTAATTCTCTCAGAAGGGACTCCTTTATTCTAAGCCATGTTTCCTTCACACCCCAATTGCCCTACTGCTGTTGCCCCAGAGTGGAACAGGAAACAGCTTTCTCATTGGGCTGTTTCTCCGTGAACCAGAGAGCATACAAGTAAATCAATACCCACAATGACCCTCTTCTAACAGATAAACTTTGTAATGGTACAAAGGCAATGGCATCTACACTCTGTGTTGTAGTGGTAGTATTCCGAGCCACACATCACAACGTTATGGGAGTCATGTTACACTGGAGTTGTATTGGGTAGTGAGGAAGAGATGGAGACGCTGGGATGCACCATGGTGCAGGGATAGTGTGGTTACTCCTATAAATATTCCCCCCAGTCCCGGCCTCCCTTCCTTCATTGATGGCGGGAGGGAGAGAGTGACAGTTTAATCACCCTGGCTCTATGTTTATGGCCCGGTTCCCTTGACAACATCCTCCGACTGCAACCGACCGACCGTAGAGGTGGTAGACTAGAGGGGTGGTCCCTAAGAGCAAAGAAGGTTTAACGACCCAACGACCAGCCACTCCATCCAACACCACTGAATAGCCACTCTATAGCCATCATTCTGTTTTCCTCTATATAGCTGTCAGCAAGGATCCCTTCGAGTATTCTTATGGTTGCATTTTATTACAGAACAAAACAATATATATATTTTTTAAAACAACACAACAAAAAACATAATTGAAATGTACCCCGCATGACTCTTCTGAGGAAAAGGTAATTTACTGTGTGTCAAATGGGTGTAATTCTGTTATGGGAGAGGTTTTGACCTGATCTGCCTGACATTTTTTTGTAATTGCGTTAGTTGAAAGGTCGGCCTAAACCCCAGAGTAGCTAAATGTTTACAGAGGAGTGGCTGATTGCCTTGTTGTAATCAAAAAGGGGTTGTTTTATTTCACTCTATTTGTGACAGAATGATTTGGCATTTGAAAAAAAGGCATTTCTTATTTGCTAGTCTATTTCTTTGTGTGTTATGAGTGTCTCCTTGTGTGTGTGCACATACGACCAAGTGTGCGTCCATCCGTGTGTGTGTGTGTGTTTGCTTAGGCTGAGAGACATTTAAGTGTACTTGAGACTGAGTCAAGTTGAGTGGAAGTGATTGGCTCTAGAGTCCCAGGACCCCTTCAGTAATCTGTTTCAATTTGATGTGTGTGAGTGAAAACACACACCAGTCGCACCAATCCCATCATACGCTCCACTACCACACTGCCGATTGTTGAGAAAGGCCCGCTAACTGTCGTTCTACTAAGTGCCATGATAATTCAGCTTTGGCTGCATTGGGATAATAGGTACTGCTGTGATGATGTAGCTTGCGAAATGCCATTTTCATAAACACTGTGATCATTTGGATTTTCCAAGTGATTTTAATCACTTTGGTTGTACTTTTTGCTTCTCTGTTACTGTCTATTGAATTCTGTTGGTCTGGAGAGGTTTTATTCTCTCAAGTGCTGTATGTTTCATAGTAGGGTCAAAGTACTGTAGTTACTGTAGTTAAAAGGATATCTTCCGAAAATGGGATGTTTTTACAGTGAACAGGAACAATTTTAAAATAGAAATAGACAAAAAATTACTTGTAGCCTACTTTCACATTTATTTGTTTTTGTTAACTTTTCAGATTGTTTTATTGAACCTGTCACATCAGTGTTGTTGGTGACATGCAATGTTAATTAAAGTCCACCAGCTGTTTGGAACTCCGACAAGATGTTATTGTGCCGACTACGCCATGCATAGCAACAGACGACCAGATGTTCCAGGGAACTAACTTTAATGAGTCCACATTGTGTTCTTACAACATGGCCGCCCATCTTCAAACACATAGCAGCTACAGAAGAGAGCATCAGTTAGCAGCACATTTCTGGTGCAGTGTCTGTTGCGTCTGTCTAATGATTGGTGTTTCCCTGAGGGAAAACTCCTTAAGGCCTTGGTTGTAATGACAGTTATAATGACAGTTATAATGACAGTTGCAATGACAGTCATAATGACAGTTGTAATGACAGTTACAATGACAGTTATAATGACAGTTGTAATGACAGTTACAATGACAGTTGTAATGACAGTTATAAACTCAATACATAGAGTAAAGTGGTCCACACTTTATGAGCAGAGAGGAGACACATGGATGTGTGTATTTCCCACAAAGGGGAATTCTTTCCTTCCATCCTTCCACATTCCTGAACGACAATTAAAACCTTTGACCGGAAACACGTTTGAATCTTTTTTCAATTTGTTCAACACGTTTAATGGAACATAAATAAGGCTGGTGATGCCGAGAGGGTTTCATTAACCTTGACCCGCAGATTGTTGCGTGACTCACACAGCCATTACTCCATTCACTGCATCCTCCCGGCCTCCCGCTTCCCATCATGCAACACTCACTGTGCCATAGATAGACCTCCAGGAGAATCACACAATAGGCTAAAGTGGCTTCTGAAAACAGGCGAGGAGAGGATGGAAATTTAGACAATTGAGAAAGGTATTTCAACATTAGAGCAAAGGGAAGGAGACAAGGACAGGAAACGAGACCATTAGACTATTGAGATACACGCTATATGTAGTTCAACATTGGTGCAGACAAAGGAAAGGAGACAAGGTCAGGAAACAAGACTATTGAGATCCACCCTGCTACATCTCTACCTCTGATGGATGATCTGCAATGGAAACTCACCCTATGAGCGGTTCTTCGAGGACGTTTAGAGTGGTATACTTGAGGACAGGGTTGCTGCTGGTGCGTCTTCACCTCGCTTCACAGGATATTTATCACAGGGCTGTTCTGTTTAACGCTTAGGAGACTCCCAGACGGACCCTAATAAACGCTTTGAATGTATGAAATATTCATGCAGAGTAAAACATGGATCCTGGGGAAGGCAGTCACAAGGCATTAGACACAGTCAATACAGATCACCACTTCCCTCTCCCTCTCTCCATATTTTTCTCTCCGGATTGCTGTGGTCTCAGGCAGTGTTGGGGTGGTGAAGAGGGGTGAATCTGCCAGGTAGAACAGCACAGGAGACAGCAGAGGAGATAGACAGGGGGAGAGGGTGGAGAGACAGAGGAGATAGACAGGGGGAGAGGAGGGAGAGACAGAGGGGGAAGGGAGAGGGGAGAGAGAGATCACGAGGGGGGAGAGGAAGAGAGATTGAGAGAGAAAGAGGGAGAGAGAGATGGAGAGTGAGCGGGGGAGAGAGAGGTGGAAAGTGTGTGAGAAAGAGGGAGAGGACGAGAAAGAGGTACTCTGACATGTTGTTTATGATGTGTGAATGCAGCAGTCGGGGGTGTCAGGGTGGTTTTACCAATGTTAACTAACTAACTGTAAAACACTGAGCGCTGCTCCTGCAGTGGAAAGCTCTCGCAAAACTAAACACCCCAGCCAGATCGGACCACATTCAAACATCGCACACATACACACACACACACACACACACGCACACACACACACTCACATACCTCACGTTCACTTTTGTCTGAATTACAAATTTCGACAGAATTGTAGATCGGGATCATAACTCTAACTTTAAGAACAACCGCTTTTCACAAGTGCCTCCATCTGCTTAACATTCACTGTGATCACCATGGGCCTTTGTGGCCGCCAACAAAGCAGCTATTTAAACTAACTGCGATGGTCAGGTAATGAACATTTTCAAACAAGCTGATGTGCAATGAAGTCTAACTAAGGGTGTTTGTTCAAATTGAGAAGGCCAGCTGGTCTTCTTCTTAGGCTGCGTCTGAAATAGCACCATATTCCTTTTGTAGTGCACTACTTTTGACCAGGGTATGTGCTGTAGGTGCACTAGGAATAGGTAGCCTATTTCAGTCATAGCCATAGCCTGTAGCCATACAGTAGCTACACTGCATCCTCTCTCTGTCTCATCGTATATATATTCTGCGGTGTTAGTTAATAGTGGCCCACAGTGGGCGAGGTCCTCAGCCCTCCATTGTGTCTACTGTGTCCACTTTGTCACGGGCAATGACACATCATCAGTATGCGAGAGGGCGCCACCGTGGGGCATCATCATCAGTGTGCGACAGAGTGTTGTAGTGATTTAATGAAGGCTTGGGAACTGGCTGCTGCTCAACGCTCAACAACAAGCTGTGAGCTGAGCTGGGCTGGTGTCCCATGGTGCTGTGCGCTCAAGTAGAAACAGGAAGTAAACAAATAATGCCATGGGCCAACCAGCTGGGGACTGCCTGTATGGCTGCAGGCTGCAGAAAAGAACAGCTACATGGCTGTGACTGTGACTGCGGCAGGTCTATACAGTACTGAACCAGGGAAAAGATTATTGATTGCACTTACAGATGACTGGAAACACTTGTAAGAATTCTTCAGCCATAGTGGCTCTCTGTCCTATATCTCTATGTAGGAATTTAGATGTTAGCGCAAAGATATGCTAGCAGTTCCCATAGACTTTCAGTCACTGAGTCAGCGAGTATCCATTTAAAAGCATGTATCGACAAATATATATATATATATATTGTGTAATGTGGAAAACATGTAGCAGCGGTGCTAAATGAATATAGGGGAAGCATTGCAGATGAATATAGGGGAAGCATTGTAGATGAATATAGGGGAAGCATTGTAGATGAATATAGGGGAAGCATTGTAGATGAATATAGGGGAAGCATTGTAGATGATATAGGGGAAGCATTTAATGAGCGTGAATTCAATGTATCAGTATAATAAAAGTCAGGTGGAGTATTGATAGATGTCTTTTTGGTTTCCTTTTCAAAGGGGAATTCATACTGTTGGGATCCGTTTTCTTCTAGCATCAAGATCTGTGGTACTGGCTCTGGTAAGATACCGTGTGGCGCCAGACAAAACAGAGCTTTGAGAGAAACATAGATGGTGGAGGTTAGAACAGGAGGGATACAGACACATATTAAGAAATGAGGAAGTGTAATGAAATGTGCAATAGTGCAAAGAAGGGAGAGAAAGAAAGAGATAGAGGAGGAGGAGGAGGGGGGAGGAGGAGGAGGGGGGAGGAGGAGGGGGGAGGAGGGAGGAGGAGGGGGGGGAGGAGGAGGAGGGGGGAGGAGGAGGGGGGAGGAGGGAGGAGGGGGGGGGGAGGAGGGGGGAGGGGGAGGGGGAGGAGGGAGGAGGAGGGGGAGGAGGAGGGGGAGGAGGGAGGAGGAGGGGGGGGGGGGGAGGAGGAGGAGGATGGGGGAGTAGGAGGGGGGAGGAGGGAGGAGGGAAGAGATGCAAGACAAGTTGACAGATGGATGGATTTCATTAAAATTGGAATGACATTAGACATCTATTCATGGAGCTTCCTTATCTACTACTAATTAAAACCAAGGGAGTCAAATGAATACAGAGTAAAACTTCAATTACCAGAGATACATATTTGTAGTTTATCTTTGGAAAATGGGGCGCCTGCACTTTTTGCAACAGAAATGGAATTAACATGACATTTTCAGGACGGCAGGTGGCCTAGTGGTTAGAGCAGTTGGCCAGTAACCACAAGGCTGCTGGATTGAATCCCTGAGCTGACAAGGTAAACGTCTGTTGTTCTGCCCCTAAGCAAGGCAGCTAACCTGTTGTTCCCTGGGTGCCGTGGATATCGGTTAAGGCAGCCCACTGCACCTCTCTGATTCAGAGGGGTTGGGTTAAATGCAGAAGACACATTTCAGTTGAAGGCATTCAGTTGGACAACTATTGTACTATTGTACATTGATACATTCCCTCTCACACACTTTCTTTTTTGTCTCTGTGTTTCCTCTGAAGGTCTTATTCGGTTACAGGAGCTCATAAAGGCTCCATCTCGCTACAACATCCGCTTGAAGATCCGCCAGTTGCCAGCGGACACCAAGGACTCCAAGCCTCTCCTCAAGGAGATGAAGAGAGGGAAGGAGTTCCACGTCATTTTCGACTGTGGACACGAAATGGCTGCCGGCATCCTAAAACAGGTGTGTGTGAGGAGGGGAAGTGGTGTGTGTTTGTGAGTGAGAGTGAGGAGTCACAATCCCCAGTCAATTCAGACACGTTTTGTCAAACTGGGTGCAAAATATGTTTTTTGTACATTTCCTTGAAAGAAGGGATGTTCTCTAAGGTCATTTTAATCATGCAGGATATCAGCTCCACCTGAAACAGAAAGAGAGGATGTTTTATACTGACTCAATTAAAAACATTCATATTCCTCCTCCTGCTTCCAGGATGTTTCAAATATTAAAGATAACATGACTCACCCTGGCACTCACTCTTTCTCCCTCACTCTCTCCCGCTTGGCTTTTTTAATCAGTGTGGTAGCTGGTGATTGGTTATGAAGGTCAAGGACACCTATCAGTAGCTAGTGGCATGTGAGCTACTCCCTGGTAATGGGGGGTAATGAAGGACTCTTCCCTGATATCCTCATTACAAGACACCCGCCTGACTCAGTGATGGAAGGATTCCTCTCCTCATTTCACTCTGAGACAACAGTCATGGTACTCTTTAGAGACGCAGATCAATCTTCTACCGTAAAGAAACAACCGGTGGTGGTTTAACTGTCGTTCATAGTGCTATTGTGGGACGGTCTGCATGCTAAATATCCAGCATCAAATTCTTCATGTTAACCTCTGTAGGCCTTCCTCTAGAGTTCATATGCAGGTGCTAAAAGATCATTTTGCTTCTGATTCCTAAACGACGCGTTTGTAATTACTGCAGATTTCCCCAATCCCTCTGTGGTGTCCACGGATAGAGTGCAGTGTATAATAGGATTGAAGATATCTGATTGGCTAAGAAATACAGAATTCCATCAGGTCCACCCAATGAAGAGGAACATTTGAATGTTGTCATCTGATTGGAAAAGGAAATACAATCATTTACATTCTGCACCCTTATTGGCTATGAAACCTCATGGCCAGGGGTAATGCTAGCTGCATTATTGGTGAGTAGATTAGAGTATGTTCAACCCACCTGGATACTTACCGTACCCACCTGACACCGGCAGCAATTACTGGCCTGACCCTTTCCCATTTAATCACTCTCCATTTCCCTGCACAATCATCATCTGTGATTCCTAATGGTTTAGCGAAGCTGTCAGAGAACTGCAGCACAACTCACCAGTCGCAGCTGCCTAGGAGACCAAGCCACATTTATAGAGCTTAAATAGGGTGGGCACTCAGCCAAAGGCCCTAACAGACACACACAGAGTAGACTCACAATATAAAGTTGCCATAACAGGGGCTTCTTCTTCAAATGGCCTTGTGAGATGTTCACCTATAAGACATAATATCCCTACAACAGGTGATATAGCGACATAGAGATGAGGAGTCTGTAATTATTTTAGCAAAACATGTCCGCCACTGATCAGACCAAGGTAATGACCACAGTCATCTGTCTGTCTGCAGTGATATCATCTAAATTAAGACAGAGTGAGGGAGAAGAGAGACAGAGAGAGAGAGACAGAGAGCGAGACAAAGAGAGAGAGAGACCGGGAGTGTGTGAGAGAGAGAGAGAGAGAGAGAGAGAGAGAGAGAGAGAGAGAGAGAGAGAGAGAGAGAGAGAGAGAGAGAGGGAGTGTGTGTGTGAGAGAGAGAGAGAGGGGGGGGGGGAGAGAGAGAGAGGGAGAGAGAGAGACAGATAGAGAGAGAGGGAGAGAGAAAGACAGAGAGAGAGAGACAGATAGAGAGAGTGAGACAGAGAGAGAAAGACAGAGAGAGAGAGAAATTGAGGGAAAGAGAGACAGACAGATAGAGAGAGCTTGGGGGAAAGAGAGAGAGGGGGGGGGATAGGGAGATAGAGCTCCAACTATTTCCTCTTTTCTCACTTCTCATAAAGATCAGAGTCCAGTACAGTCGTGGCCAAATGTTTTGAGAATGACACAAATATTAATTTTCACAAAGTTTACTGCTTCACTGTCTTTAGATATTTTTGTCAGATGTTACTATGGAATACTGTAGTATAATTTCATAATTGTCTAACACTTTTATTGACAATTACATGAAGTTGAGGCAAAGATTCAATATTTGCAGTGTTGACCCTTCTTTTTCAAGACCTCTGCAATCTGCCCTAGCATGCTGTCAATTAACTTCTGGGCCACATCCTGACTGATGGCAGCCCATTCTTGCATAATCAATGCTTGGAGTTTGTCAGAATTTGTGGGGTTTTGTTTGTCCACCCACCACTTGAGGATTGACTACAAGTTCTCAATGGGATTAAGGTCTGGGGAGTTTCCTGGCCATGGACCCAAAATATCAATGTTTTGTTCCCTGAGCCACTTAGTTATCACTTTTTCCTTATGGCAAGGTGCTCCATCATGCTGAAAAATTCATTGTTCGTCACCAAACTGTTCATGATGGTTGGGAGAAGTTGCTCTCGGAGGATGTGTTGGTACCATTCTTTATTCATGGCTGTGTTCTTAGGCAAAATTGTGAGTGAGCCCACTCCCTTGGCTGAGAAGCAACCCCACACATGAATGGTCTCAGGATGCTTTACTGTTGGCATGACACAGGGCTGATGGTAGCGCTCACCTTGTACCTTTTGCAATCCCTGTACCTTTTGCAGAATTTCAGTCTATCCCTGATGTTTTTCCTGGAGAGAAGTGGCTTCTTTGCTGCCCTTCTTGACACCAGGCCTCAAAGTCTTCGCCTCACTGTGCGTGCAGATGCACTCACACCTTCCTGCTGCCATTCCTGAGCAAGCTCTGTACTGGTGGTGCCCCGATCCCACAGCTGAGTCAACTTTAGGAGATGGTCCTGGTGCTTGCTGGACTTTCTTGGGTGCCCTGAAGCCTTCTTCACAACAATTGAACGTCTCTCCTTCAAGTTCTTAGATGCAATCTTACTGGCAGCAATGTCCTTGCTTTTGTGAAGCCCTTTTTGTGCAAGGCAAGGATGACGGCACGTGTTTCCTTGCAGGTAACCATGGTTACAGAGGAAGAACAATGATTCCATGCACCACCCTCCTTTTGAAGCTTCCAGTCTGTTATTCAAACTCAATCAGCATGACAGAGTGATCTCCATCCTTGTTTTCATCAACACTCACAGCCGTGTTAACGAGAGTATCACTGACATGATGTCAGCTGGTCCTTTTGTGGCAGGGCTGAAATGCAGTGGAAATGTTTCGGGGGGATTCAGTTCATTTGCATTGCAAAGAGGGACTTTGCAATTAATTGCAATTCATCTGATCACTCTTCGTAACATTCTGGAGTATATGCAAATTGCCATCATACAAACTGAAGCAGCAGACTTTGTGAAAATTTATATTTGTGTCATTCTCAAAACTTTTGGCCACGACTTTATATCCACGTAGCTAGAGAATAAAGTAGAGTCATCCTCCTCACTCACAGCATAACCTTTCTATCCCTGATGAGAGTGTATCCTGGCCTTTAGGTCTGCTTAATTGCCATCATTAGTAAGTAATGTGAGCCCTCACTGTTGAAAGGCAAATGGATAGATGGATGGATGGATGGATAGAGGGGAGGGAGATATGCAGGGATGAGGGGTGGATGGAGGAAGAGATGGTTACACCAGGCTTAGAGGAGAGTGGATGTGAGGTTTATATATTTTATAAGCAGAAACACACATAACTCTGTAACATACACACGCGGGCACACGTGCACATACACACACCACACACACACACGCACATGCACAATGTATACTGTAGAATCATACATTCACACATTCAGCATTCACGCATTCTCTCTCTCTCTCTCTCTCTCTCTCTCTCTCTCTCTCTCTCTCTCTCTCCAGGCTCTTGCTATGGGGATGATGACAGAGTACTATCACTACATCTTCACCACACTGGTAAGTAAAGTACAGCCATATGTTCCACTGCCTGCCGAGATGCTTCCCCATCATTTTGCTTGTCGAACTTTTGTATCCATCTGGAAACTTCTGACACAGTGAAGGTGTGAGCAAAACAGAGACACTCTTCAATCTTCATGTTTTCCCTCAAACTGACTAACAGCCAATCAAAAGTAAAGCAACAACGTATTTTATGTCTTAGGTGTGAGAAAGAAAGTGATATCAGAATGACCTAGCTCCTGCGCTGTGATGATTGAGGGCAACAAGATCATTGAATGTGAAAGTGAATGACAGCTTCCATATTCTTCCCTGGAGGAGAACAGGGAAATGTGGCAGAGAGGAGTGTCAACTTTCATTCCTCTCTTGAAAGAGAGAGAGATAGAGACAGAGAGAGAGATAGAGGGAGAGAGATAGAGAGGGGGGGGGGTCAGATAGCTGTTCAGTTCTGACACCCCATGGTTGTGTAACCGACATGGCCCTTGGCCTACTTCAGAGGGCTGCTCTATTTCTCTCTTTCTGCAGAGATTATCACACACACACACACACGCACACACACGCACACACACACTCTACATTATCCCTGACTCCCTCTCTCTCTCTTATACTCACTCCCTGTCGAGTTGTCAGGTCAAAAACATTATTCAAGTCCTACTCCTATTAAAGCCATATCTCATTCATCTAACAGTAGCTAGAGTTAAGTTCAAAACACTCCTGCCCCCCCTCCCCCAGCCAGAATATTAAAATCCTTTGAACTAAAACCTTCCGTTTTCTTCGCTGCCAGAGCTTTTCATCAAGAAAAAAATACATCCTTCCATTTAAATGTTTGAAATGAAAGATCTAAATGTCCACATTCTCTTTATAGAAGCCATTCAGTGTATCACAATGAACGCAATTAAGTCTGGCAAAGCCATTTGCAGGATGTATGAAATGAGAAAAATGAACATGAGTGAAGATGTGGAGTTTGGGAGGGACTGAGGAGACGGAACAGACAGGAGGACGTTCGAACATGTTCCAATGTTGAGTTTGGCAGAGAGGGGACGCAGTGCTGAGAGCTTGATTCTCCCACCAGAGTGAACAACCCATCCACATCGATGAACACATATGGCAGCCATTTTCTGCCAGATTGGACTTTATACTCCAGTGTTAGCTCCAGCAGAGGACAGCACTCAGACACCACACATTAACTCGCATTGCTACCATGTCCTTGCATATTCACAATCAGCATTCCTATTTAATTGTTAGTCTATACTTAATCCTTTTTGCTCTTAGTGGAGAAATGGCTTTGTTTAGCTTTGTTTATAACACAGTTATAACCCCTCTTTAGCATATTATATATATGTATGTTCTTTTCCTACTTTCCTGACTCTTAACTCTTGCCTGTCAGGACCTGTTTGCGCTGGACGTGGAGGCCTACCGTTACAGTGGGGTGAACATGACTGGCTTTAGGATCCTGAATACGGAGAACAGCCAAGTGGCCTCCATCATAGAGAAGTGGTCCATGGAACGCCTGCAGGCCCCGCCCAAACCTGACTCTGGCCTACTGGACGGCTTCATGACGGTGAGTCATCACTACAGCTACTGTATGGGGCCAATCGGAAATAGCCCCCTATTTACTAACCCCTATTCCCTATAGCCTTTCGTCCATTTCGGACACAGAAGCTACTATGATTGGGCTATTAGTCTATAGCCCTTTGTTGCTCTAATCTTCTGCAAAGTTATTAATATTATCATTATGGAATAGGGACTTATGCTGGACGTGTTACTGCTGTGTGGCAGAGAAATCCATTCCACCATTAGATCGTTTCCTAGATATTTTAAATATCACATTAGACATTTGATGGAGTAAGGCAGGAATGTTGTTTGGACGTAGACTATGCTTTCTCTGTGTGTGACTGTTGCTAATGCATTAGCCGTTAGTGAAACAGCCATGCTGTGAGCATCGCCTTCCTGTGAGCATCCGGCCTGTCCCAGAGGACTGAAACACACGACCTCCTGGGTCCCTGGGCTCTGAGCCCTGTGTGATAACGTGGCTCCTGTTGCATGGATCCAACCCCTCTCTGATAACAGCACACAGCCAGTAATGACTGTTCTATAGCAGTCCTGCTACACCGCTACTCTCTCTTACCTGGGAGCACTGCCAAAATATGAACTCACCAGAGACAAGAAGAGAGGGAGGACAGGGAGGGCGAGAGAGCGAGTGTGAGAGAGATGGAGAGAAAGGGAGAGAGATGACTGGAATTAGGGTTCCAGATTCATTCCAAAACAACTGATAAGGTGCTAAAAGTGTCATATTCCAGTTGGAGGGAAGCGGATGCTGGCTGGGGGTTGATAGCTGTGGCTTGCCACTGGAGGATAGAGAGCTTCCTTTAAGGTTCAAGGAACCTTGCTGAGGAGTTAGTTTCAGGGTTGTACTGTATCTTAGACCGGTTTGCCTCTTTGTAACAGTCTTCTGTTGGATTAGTGGGTCAGTTGGTGGTGCTTCTCTCTGGAGGCCTCCAATAGACTGGGGGCAGTTGATGTATTTCTCTGACACATAGTCAATTGAAACCTAAGGAATCAACTGACTTGGTGCTTCGCCCTCCACACGCATGTACATAAATTAGCTCTCTCAGATCAATAGACTATATGTAGTGGCAAGGGCAACTGCAAAGCCCTCTATCAGCTGTTTGTGTTCCCATCTGTTCCTTATGTAGTCTATAAGGCTGGATGAGTATTACTTCATAAGACTGTTGTTTTTGGATCAGAGGCATCAGAAGATTTATTCCAGGGGAGGACAGTGCTTTGACCCCGCTCATCAGGGAATTAATGGCATAGTTGGAAGGCGGGGATTGATTCATTAGATAAATGGCAATCAGTCAGCAGCTAATGCATATTGACATGGCGAAAGGTTCCGTAAACGTTTGATTAACGGCTTCATTTGTGAGCTGTATTTACAGTCTTGTGTCCTTAAGTACTGAACCGCTGATGTAACTTATGGACTGGCGATCGTGACAGATTACACCCAGAGCAATACAAAGACTCAGCTATTTCTATACAGCTCTTTGTTTTGGGCCCATCGCTTTCAAAGTTTATTGTTTGAAACACTGGAAATGTTGTGTGTTTCTTTGTGTGTGTGTGTGTGTGTGTGTGTGTGTGTGTGTGTGTGTGTGTGTGTGTGTGTGTGTGTGTGTGTGTGTGTGTGTGTGTGTGTGTGTGTGTGTGTGTGTGTGTGTGCGTTTGTGCGTTTGTGTGTGGATGGGATCTTTTTTTTCTTCTACTAATGATGTTGGAAAGAATGGAGAGTAGATGGAGAAGGAGGCAAAACCATATCCAGCCAAAATGTGTGAAGAGGTAGACAAATCCTGGTCCAGGCACCAGGTTTGTTAAAACAACTTTAAACACTTTAGATGTGACTTTTCTGTGTTTTAATCCCTGTTCCTCTCCTACTGTTTGATCTGCAGAACAGAGCACTCTGAGAGATTAGAGAGAGGTGGTCCTCTCCCACCTAGCTTGGCTACAGCCTTGTTATTTCGGCTTAAATTGATCTCGGTGCTTTTGCCTTATTTGGCTGTGACTCACGAAAGATTCCTGTCGCCTGTAAAACCTCAGAAATAAACCCCAGTGCCAAAGAGGATAATGATTAAACCCCAGTGCCAAAGAGGATAATGATTAAACCCCAGTGCCAAAGAGGATAATGATTAAACCCCAGTGCCAAAGAGGATAATGATTAAACCCCAGTGCCAAAGAGGATAATGATTAAACCCCAGTGCCAAAGAGGATAATGATTAAACCCCAGTGCCAAAGAGGATAATGATTAAACCCCAGTGCCAAAGAGGATAATGATTAAACCCCAGTGCCAAAGAGGATAATGATTAAACCCCAGTGCCAAAGAGGATAATGATTAAACCCCAGTGCCAAAGAGGATAATGATTAAACCCCAGTGCCAAAGAGGATAATGATTAAACCCCAGTGCCAAAGAGGATAATGATTAAACCCCAGTGCCAAAGAGGATAATGATTAAACCCCAGTGCCAAAGAGGATAATGATTAAACCCCAGTGCCAAAGAGGATAATGATTAAACCCCAGGATGGTTTTTTTCCCATCTCTTTTTTTCTAGATTTGTTTGTGTGCTGCAATGCTGAATAATAAAGCTTAATTCTGCACCTCATTTCTTTATGCTACAATTAATCTTCCTTTGGAGAAGGAAGTCCTGCCCTGTCACGGCTTAACACGCATAATGAAAATGACCTAACAAGCCCTACAGGCTCATTAGCATAATTCCTCCTGCTTGCTAATTGCTTTAGCTTCTGTCTGTTTCACTCTGAGGCAGCTAGGCTAATCTCGAGGAGATTCCCAAAACACCCAGGCATGACCATACATCCTACAATTTATCTCCCTGTCTTGAGTTGGAGAGGGGAGGCATTACTTTTTAACCAGCTCTCTCTTTGGGTCAGGGCAGGTACCTAACCCCACGATTTGAATGTAGTTGTCCGCTGTATGTCAGGAATTTGAGGATAAAATGGTGTTCCTGTAATGGAAACCTAGCAACCACACCATCTGTAATCATACCAATACTTCCCCCATGAAGAACGATAGACATAGATCCAGGGCAAATTAAAATGGACACATCTGTGCTACTGGGTGGGTTGCCATTTTGTGATTTGCAGCTAGGCTATCATTACCTGTCCGGCTATGGGAAATACTTCTCAATAACAGCAGTCAAACACATGTGGAATCACATTACTCAACCATCACTCAAACAGCCACATACATCATATAGCAGACTGAAAGACTGGCAGAAACTCTTCCAGATGTGAAGAATGAAACAGACATAGAGAGAGAATAGAGACAGAGAGAAAGAGACCGGTTGAATGGAGTAGGAGAAAGATTGAGAAAAGGGAGGAGAGGGAGAAAGAGAGGGAGGGAGGGGGAGAGGGAGGGAGGGAGAGAGAGAGAGAGAGAGAGAGAGAGAGAGAGAGAGAGAGAGAGAGAGAGAGAGAGAGAGAGAGAGAGAGAGAGAGAGAGAATAGTGAGGAGAGATTGAGAGATGAATTATTCTGTGCTCTCTTAGCTGTCCCCTCGGCTCAGCGCCTTCTCCTGATCGACCTGTCCATCATGCCGTCACTATGGCGTCTCCTGGGTGATCTCCCTGAGTGGCAGCAAGGGGCGGAGAACATGGCTGCTGCCTGCCGGAGAGGGGGAGGTGACCCTAGCCAGCTAACAGGCTGTTGGACAAGCCCTGAACACACCTGAACAGCCCTGGACAGACCTGGCCAGCAGGGTCAGGCCCCAATATCTTCAGACAGATGGCATCATTCTAACGGGACATGTGTTGCCATAGCTCTATCTGCAAACTTAATATGTGTAAATATTTGTATGAACATAACAAGATTCAACATCTGAGCCATAAACTGAACAAGTTCCACAGACATGTGACTAACAGAAATGGAATATTGTGTTCAAAATCAAAGTAACAGTCAGTATCTGGTGTGGCCACCAGCTGCATTAAGTACTGCAGTGCATCTCCTCTTCATGGACTGCATCAGATTTGCAAATTCTTGCTGTGAGATGTTACCCCACTCTTCCACTAAGGCACCTGCAAGTTCCCAGACATTTCTGGGGGGAATGGCCCTAGCCCTCACCCTCCGATCCAACAGGTCCCAGACGTGCTCAATGGGATTGAGATCTGGGCTCTTCGCTGGCCATGGCAGAACACTGACATTCCTGTCTTGCAGGAAATCACGCACAGAACAAGTAGTATGGCTGGTGCCATTGTCATGCTGGAGGGTCATGTCAGGATGACCCTGCAGGAAGGGTACCACATGAGGGAGGAGGATGTCTTCCCTGTAACACACAGCGTTGAGATTGCCTGCAATGACAACAAGCTCAGTCCGATGATGCTGTGACCTCCAAATCGATCCCGCTCCAGAGTACAGGCCTCTGTGTAACGCTCATTCCTTCGACGATAAACGCGAATCTGACCATCACCCCTGGTGAGACAAAACTGCGACTCGTCAGTGAAGAGCACTTTTTGCCAGTCCTGTCTGATCCTGCAACGGTGGTTTGAGCCCATAGGCGACGTTGTTGCCATTGATGTCTGGTGAGGACCTTCCTTACAACAGGCCTACAAGCCCTCAGTCCAGCCTCTCTCAGCCTTTTGCGGACAGTCTGAGCACTGATGGAAGGATTATGCGTTCCTGATGTAACTCATGCAGTTGTTGTTGCCATCCTGTACCTGTCCTGCAGGTGTGATGTTCAGATGTACCGATCCTGTTCAGGTGTTGTTACACGTGGTCTGCCATGGCAAGGACGATCAGTTGTCCGTCCTGTCTCCCTGTAGCACTCTTAGGCGTCTCACAGTACGGACATTGCAATTTATTGCCCTGGCCACATCTGCAGTGCCTCCTTGCAGCATGCCTAAAGCACGTTCACGCAGATGAGCAGGGCAGATGAGCAGGGACCCTGGGCATCTTTCTTTTGGTGTTTTTCAGAGTCCGTAGAAAGGCCTCTTTAGTGTCCCAAGTTTTCATAACTGTGACCTTAATTGCCTACCATCTGTAAACTGTTAGTGTCTTAATGACAGTTCCACAGGTGCATGTTCATTAATTGTTTATGGTTCATTGAACAAGCATGAGTAACAGTGTTTAAATCCTTTACAATGAAGATCTGTGAAGTTATTTGGATTTTTACGAATGATCTTTGAAAGACAGGGTCCTGAAAAAGGGACATTTTTTGCTGTTTATATGGGAGGGAGCGATATTTCTTTACCAGATATTGGCATCCTCTTCAGTCTTGGTTTTGTGATGAACCCCATTTGAACCCCATTTCTGCACCCCACAGATGAAGCTCCTCTATCTAAGCTGTGGCCGTCTGCCTCTCTCTGTATTTCAGGCCAGCTCGCTCTTTTTGTGGCTGAGGGTCTTGGATTTGGGATTTGGCGCTGCATCTGTCCACATGCGGGGAGAGGAATTTGGAAGTGGAGTTTGCGTGGGCATTATTCGGTCAGCTGGTTGGCATGTGTGGTAGCTGGCAGAAACAAGCAGTGCCCCCCTCTTATCCCAAGGCCAGAGCCTCTACTGCCACTGAGATGACCCAAAGCTAGACCAGTCTCATCCTTTATCCCATTCAATACCTCTGCAAAGCACACACTGTGTGGTTTTAGGTCTTCCTATTGGATTACCGTTTGACAAGATTTTAATATATTATACCACAACATTTATTGAAACATCTTGAATCTAATTGGTTGAAATCCTATTCTTTAGTCCAATCAGTGGAAGCAGACTATAGCCCAGGTAAAACGTAGAGCTATAAATACAGAGTATGTGTGTCCATTTTGTGTTCTGGATGAGCTGCTGTCATTTGTTGTTGGCACTGTATTGGCTGTCTGTAGCATGCTGATGGTGTGTGTGTGTGTGTGTGTGTGTGTGTGTGTGTGTGTGTGTGTGTGTGTGTGTGTGTGTGTGTGTGTGTGTGTGTGTGTGTGTGTGTGTGTGTGTGTGTGTGTGTGGGTGTGTGTGTGTATGTGTAGTGGGTGTGTATTTGTGTGGAAGCGTAGCCGGTGTCACATGCAGTGTGCACAGACACACAGGGCTGCATTAATAACTATGTGCCCCACGGTATCACCGCCAGGTACCAGCATAGATAGGTGACCCTGGAGATGGTTTACTGCGGAAACGGAGTGATAATCTAGATTTTGGAAAAAGGGCTGGCATGTCATCATCCCCCAATACCCCACCCCCCCACTCTAACATCCCCTTCTCCTCTCCTCTATCCCCCTTCTCCTTTCCACCATCACCCTCTCCTCCATCCACCCCTCTCCTCTCCTCTCCTAAATCCCCTCTCCTGTTTCCCTCTCCTCTCTGTCAGGGTCGGCAGGAAGCCTAGTGGTTAAGAGCATTGGGCCAGTAACCGTTCTGCCCTTGAGCAAGGCAGTAAACCCCTGACAGCGGATTAAGGCAGCCCCCCACACTTCTCTGATTCAGAGGGGTTGGGTTAAGTGTGAAAGACACACACAACTGACTAGGTCTCCTCTCCTCCAGGGACTGCTGCCAGCTTCACATATCATCCCACTGTTCCCCTGAGAGCTATGAGCCATGTTACTCTCTCCCACTATCAAGCTTCTACTCTCAGTCTGATCCACGTGAAATATCTCCATGTTGAGGATCTGACTCTATATCTAACTCTTATAATCCCCCCCCATACACTGTAGTGTAGAAAACATTAGGAACACTTTTTTAATTTTGAGTTGCACCCCCTTTTGCCCTCAGAACAGCCTCAATTCATCGGGGCATGGACCATTCTTGATACACATGGGAAACTGAGCAGCGTTGAAATTCTTGACACACTCAAACAGGTGCATCTGGCACTTACTACCATACCCCGTTCAAAGGCACTTTTTGGCACACCGATCCCTTTAGCGGGATCATTTTCGTCAATATCCGGTGAATTGTAGAGCGCCAAATTCAACTTAAATTACTAAAAATATTTAAATTTCATGAAATCACAAGTGCAATATACCAAAACACAGCTTAGCTTGTTGTTAATCCACCTGGCGTGTCAGATTTAAAAAAAGCTTTACGTTGAGAACAAACCATGCAATTATGTGAGGACAACTTTCAGCAGACAAAACATTACAAACAGCTAGCAGCAAAGTACATTGGTCAGAAAAGCAATACAATTAATCGCTTACCTTTGATGATCTTTGTATGTTTGCACTCACGAGACTCCCACACAATAAATGTTTGTTCCATAAAGATTCTCTTTATATCCAAAAACCTCCATTTGGTTGGCGCGTTGTGTTTAGTAATCCACAGGCTCGTGCAGTTCACGACGGGCAGACGAAAATTCCAAATAGTATCCGTAAAGTTCGTAGAAACATGTCAAACGTTTTTTATAATCAATCCTCAGGTTGTTTTTACAATGAATAATCAATCATATTTCAACCGGACGGTAGCCTTTTCAATAGGAGAGAGAGAAAAGGTTTCTCGCGCATGCACAAATCTGGGGACACAAAGTTATCCACTGACGCGATGTGATCATTCTCGCAAATTTTTCTGAATAAAAGCCTGAAACTATGTCTAAAAATTCACACCCTGTGGAAGCCAAAGGGAAAGGAATCTGGTTGATATCCCTTTAAATGGAGGATAGGCATGCAATGGAACAGAGTAGTTTCAGAAAAACAGCACTTCCTTGTTGGATTTTCCTCAGGTTTTCGCCTGCAATATCAGTTCTGTTATACTCACAGACAATATTTTTGACAGTTTTGGAAACTTAAGAGTGTTTTCTATCCTAATCTGCCAATTATATGCATATTCTAGCTTCTGGGCCTGAGAAATAGGCAGTTTACTCTGGGAACGTTTTTTATCCGAACATCAAAATACTGCACCCTTGTTCAAGAGGTTAAATATTTTGTCCTCCCCATTCACCCTCTGAATGGCACACATACACAATCCATGTCTCAATTGTCTTAAGGATCCGTCCCCTCCTTTCCTTTACTAATACTCCCACTCCTTTCCTCATCCTCTCTCTCCTTTCCTCATCCTCATTCTCCTTTCCTCATCCTTCAACTCCTTTCCTCATCCTCATCTTCCCCCTCCTTTCCTCATCCTTCCCCTCCTTTCCTCATCCTCATTCCTTCCTCTCCTTTCCTCATTCCTTCCTCTCCTTTCCTCATCCTTCACATCCTTTCCTCATCCTCCCTCTCCTTTCCTCATCCTCCCTCTCATTTTCTCATCCTTATCTTCCCTCTCCTTTCCTCATCCTCCCTCTCCTTTCCTCATCCTCCCTCTCCTTTCCTGATCCTCCCTCTCCTTTCCTCATACTCCCTCACATTTCATCATCCTCATCTTCCCCCTCCTTTCCTCATCCTCTCCTTTCCTCATCCCCCCTCTCCTTTCCTCATCCTCCCTCTCATTTCCTCATCCTCATCTTCCCTCTCCTTTCCTCATCCTCCCGCTCCTTTCCTCATCCCCCCCTCCCCATCCTTTCCTCATCCTCCCACTCCTTTCCTCACCCTTCCACTCCTTTCCTCATCCTCATCTTCCCTCTCCTTTCCTCATCCTTCCCCTCCTTTCCTCATCCTCATCTTCATCCTCATCTTCCCTCTCCTTTCCTCATCCTCATCTTCCCTCTCCTTTCCTTATCCTCCCTCTCCTTTCCTCATCCTCCCTCTCCTTTCCTCATCCTCCCTCTTCTTTCCTATCCTCCCTCTCCTTTCCTCATCCTCCCTCTCATTCCCTCACCTTTCCTCATCCTTCCTCTCCTTTCCTTATCATCCCTCTCCTTTCCTCATCCTCCCTCTCATTTCATCATCCTTATCTTCCCTCTCCTCCCCCCCCCCACCTTTCCTCATCCTCCCGCTCCTTTCCTCACCCCCCCCACCTTTCCTCATCCTCCCACTCCTTTCATCATCCTCCCTCTCCCTTTTCCATCCTCCCTGTCATTTTCTCATCATCCTTCTCTTTTTCAATATTTCTCTGTCTTTTGAGTATTTCTGGGAGTGACGTTGCATCTGTAATGAGCTGACGGTCTCAGCCCGGCTCAACTCCAGTCAGCGTCACGAGCCATCATTAGATCAGTTACCCACAGTGCACTGCTCCCAGCCATGTGCTGCTCTGGCTACCCACCCTGATTAAACACAGCAACAGTGGCAGATCTCTATCCTGAAGTTCCTTCCTCCCTCCGCCTGCCAGAGTTACTGTAGATCCAACACTGACGAGTGCTCAGAGAGAGGCGGGTTACGGAAAAGAGAGAGAGAGAGAAGGAAAAGAGGAAAGAGAGAGGGAGAGGGAGAAAGAAAGAGGGACAGGGAAGAAGATATATATTTATATATATAGAAATAGTATGGAAAAGTAAAAAAATATATATAAAACAAGGAATAAATACACAGTGAATAACAATAACTTGTCTATACACAGAGAAAGTAAGAGAGATAGCGAGAGAGAGAAAGAAAGTCAGAAGATGGGTGAAAGGAACGCTGGAGAAAAAGGAACGATTGACATTTGTGTTTTTTCATCAGAAATGATTACTTATGGCTAAAGTCATGTAAGTAAAATATTTATGTTCACAGATATTTTATTCATAGATTTTAGATGTGTATTAAAATGTGTTTTTTCGAATGTTTGGAATGTTTGTATCCTGTATATTTGACTGTGATAGGTGGTCTCACCTAGCTATCTTAAGATCAAAGTCGCTCTGGATAAGAGCATCTGCTAAATTAAAGTTTGGGGTCACTTAGAAATGTCCTTTTTGTAGTAAGAAAAGCTATTTTTTGCCCATTAAAATAACATCAAATTGATCAGAATTACAGTGTAGACATTGTTAATGTTGTAAATGACTATTTCTTTATGGAATATCTACATAGGTGTACAGAGGACCATTATCAGCAACCATCACTCCTGTGTTCCAATGGCACGTTGTTTTAGCTAATCCAAGTTTATCATTTTAAAAGGCTAATTTATCATTAGAAAACCATTTTGCAATTATGTTAGCACAGCTGAAAACTGTTGTCCTGATTAAAGAAGCAAGAAAACTGGCCTTCTTTAGACTAGTTGAGCATCAGTATTTGTGGGTTCGATTACAGGCTCAAAATGGCCGGAAACAAATAACTTTCTTCTGAAACTCGTCCGTCTATTCTTGTACTGAGAAATTAAGGCTATTCCATGCGATACATTTCCAAGAAACTGAGGATCTCGTACAACGCTGTGTACTATTCCCTTCACAGAACAGCGCAAACTGGCTCTAACCAGAATAGAAAGAGGAGTGGGAGGCGTGGGAGGAGTGGGAACTGAGCAAGAGGACAAGTACATTAGAGTGTCTAGTTTGAGAAACAGACGCCTCACAAGTCCTCAACTGGCAGCTTCATTACATAGTACCCGCAAAACCCCAGTCTCAACGTCAACAGTGAAGAGGCAACTCCGGGATACTGGCCTTCTAGGCAGAGTTCCTCTGTCCAGTGTCTGTGTTCTTTTGTCCATCTTAATCTTTTAGTTTTATTGGCCAGTCTGAGATGTGGCTTTTTCTTTGCAACTCTGCCTAGAAGGCCAGCATCCCGGAGTCGCCTCTTCACTGTTGACATTGAGACTGGTGTTTTGCAGATACTATTTAATGAAGAAATAGATCTCATGTTACAGTATTGATTCTTTAAAAATATATATATATTGATGTTACAAATGTGTCATTTGTACAGTTCTTTATAAAAATTTTGCCATTTCTTACATTTGACTGTGTAAAGCCTACTGTAGCAGTACTTGTTATTTCTCTGAGTGGATATATAGTGTTTTGCAAAAACACATTATTTTTCTCTCTGAAATGAACCCATCAAGTGATAGATTTCAAACAAATATATATTGGTCATTGAAAAACCCCATGTCACGATAGTGAAAAAACACACCAATCTCTTTCATAAGTTCTTTAATCAATAAAAGCTAATTTACCAACATTTCTGAAAATGTATATATAATGTTTTGCAAAGAAACTCTTCAAGTATAGCTCAAGGCTACAGCCAGCGTCATAACAGAGCACAGCTTTATAACAGAGAGAGACAGTGGAAGGTACAGGGATTCACCTTTCCTCCTCTGCAGAATGACCTCAATGTATTGATGCACTCAAAGCCAGCTCAGTACAATCTTGAATCCTGTTCCATTTGCTTTGACTTTAATCTAGACAGTATATATACTAACCTTTGTTGAAGGTCATTGTAAACAACAAGACATGTCGTATGCCTATCATCTCAGACATTATTCAAATTTCAAACATCACATTCCATGTTTGGTATTTTAAACATTGCACTGAAATTGCTGCTCGTATCATTTCACATATATTTTAGCCACATCCTGTATAACCGATGCTCATTATAAACATACATATTAAACTGTAGCTCCGCTCAGAGAGCACTTGGAGCAGATTCCTCTTTTTGCTCATTATCTATCGTTGCTGGGGAAACCACCAGATTCAGTTGAGTGTTTAAGGCTATTATTTCTCCTGATGCTGTGTCTTAGTCACACCATGCTGGATTCTGCTAGTTAAGCACTCTGGTTCTGCACACACACACACACACACACACACACACTGTATAGCTCTCTGCTCTACTCTGAGGCTTCATGTCTGTAGTCTGCAGCAGACCCTATTCAAGGCTGGACTGGGCAGCATTTGTATGCCTGACAGAGTGGGGCTCTTTATAATTGGAATAGCTCCTCTTAAAGACTTAAAACCTAATTTATGTTCCTGAGAGTTGAGATCAAATGGTACGCAGGAGGGAGGAGGGGGGTGAGAGGGGGTGGAGAGGGGAGGGGGGGGTCACAGGGGGTTGGCTATATGTCAAGTCCACTGGGTTGGAGAAGGGAGGCTAAACCCCAATCTCTTTATCACTGTAGTACTGTAACCACATTGGACCTCAACATCTCACTACACCCTACTATGATTGTGGCACCCACTTTACTGCACTGGACTGTCAGAACTAATCTAACTCACATAATCTGAACAGTTGTAACTCACACAGGGTTTATGGTAATAATGAGCTATATAGATAACACAGATTTTGATATCAAACTAATCTAATTCTCACACAATAATACACGTTCAAGTGGCCACTCTCGTCAGTACCCACAACGTTCTCTCAGTATTACCCATGATGCAGTGTTTTGTTGTTCAGGGATGTAATGTCGCTGTGAGCCACGGGTGAGTCAGGTATAAACCTGCAGCTGCTCAGACATGTACACACACACATGCACGTACAAAGAGAGCTCAAAAACAAGGCCTCTGGGCTACCTTCCTCCTCTTCAAAACAAAAAGACATCAAGACAGCCAAAGGGAATCTGATGGCATGGCCTCACTTTGAGTCTTTTCTTACCTCTCATCAGACAGCTGCTCACAGGGCTTCTGTAGGTGTTATAGAGCAGATCAATTATTATTCTATTCAATCCCTTACTTCCAGGATTATAGGCCTGGAGGACATTTTCTTAGTTGTAAGAATGAAGTATATTCAACACAAGGTCACAGTCATTAGAATATAGGATCGTGTGATGAGCCACCATGATAAA